>NW_017670969.1:347437-378066 GCF_001879085.1 Nicotiana attenuata
TTGGTAGCTGGGACTACCAGGAGCTGTGATTTCACTGTTGTTGCTGCTGCTGCTGCTCGCTGACCTCCTTATTACACCGTTAACATAAAAAGAAGCTAGCCTAAGCTATGATCTATGAGTTACAAAAGGGTCCTATCTATGTCTTCTAACTTGCTCTTTGTGTTGCCTTGAACTTGTATTCTTCCACTGGAATTCCTGCGTTGTTGCCTTGCATTGTGATTGGAGATGTTTTGCCACTCGTCCGAGTGATGCTTGACCGCTAAGATTTGAAATCTATGCCTCCATTCTCCAGGCGGGCTCCTGACTGCTGACGTTTGAAAAGTATTCCCTTGTTCTCCAGGTGGGCTCCTGATTGATGAAGCTTGAAAAGTATTCCCTTGTTCTCCAGGCGGGCTCCTGACTGCAACGCTTGAAAAGTATCCCCTTGTTCTCCAGGCGGGCTCCTGACTTCGACAAAACCGACAAACAAAGAAAATTTCTGCCCCAGTGTGGTGGCTGGGCACATCATGTTATCAAATATTAAAAATTAAAGGATAGAATTTGAACTGTACTTCCCTTGTTCTCTAGGTGGGCTCCTGACTGCTGACGCTTGAAGATTATTCCCTTGTTCTCCAGGTGGGCTCCTGATTGCTGAAGCTTGAAGAGTATTCCCTTGTTCTCCAGGCGGGCTCCTGACTGCAACAAAACAAACAAAGAAAATTTTCTGCCCCAGTTTGGTGACTGGGTACAGCATGTTATCAAATATTCAAAGCTAAAATTGGAATTGTACTTCCCTTGTTCTCCAGGTGGGCTCCGAACTGCTAAAACTGGAAAAGTATTCCCTTGTTCTCCAGGTGGGCTCCTGACCGCTGAACTTGAAACGTATTCCCTTGTTCTCCAGGTGGGCTCCTGACTGCAACAAATAAAGAAAACAAAGAACATTTCCTGCCCCAGTTTGGTGACTGGGTACAGATGTGAGTGTTAAATTGAAATTATTCTACCAAGAATGTGAAAGCTAAGTCCTATTATCCAGGAAGGTCCTGATAACTCCTAACAATTAGGAACCTAAGCTATATCTTCTAAAGGTATTACTTCCACTACATTTGTTTTCTAAAAGGTCTTAAACTACTTCCCATTATCCAGGCCGGTCCTGACAACTTCTAGTTAAAAGACAGTTTTAACCTAAGTTATATCTACTGAAGGTACGACTTCCACTATATTTTGCTATCTAAGCAGACCTTAAAACTACGTCCCATTATCCAGGAGGGTCCTGAAAATCAAAATTCAAGTCTTATCTTAAGTGTGCCAATTCTACGGCTGAATTATACTATCCCACAACAGTATCTAATACCTAAGGAGATCTTAAAACTGTGTCCCATTATTCAGGAGGGTCCTGACAACTCCTAATTAAATCCTATCTTAGACAACCTATGTTCTTTAGGATACATTTGTGCTAAATTATGCTACTCATAATTGTTTTGAAATTTAAACTAAGTCCCATTTTCCAGGAGGGTCCTGAGAGTTTCCAGTCATACCTGTTTGGGTGCTACCTTTTCTTACGGAGGGTTTCTCCGAAATGAACGAAATTTCTGCCCATGTTTCAATCAAAGAAAAATCTTGTCAATTTTAAAAATGGTGGCTAGTTGCTGGCATTCTTGCTAGGTACATCCCTGCTGCTGGGCTTCACTCCGTCCCGCTTTCCTGGACTTGCCTTGAATCCCCCTCGACTTCCTGACCGAGTTTCAACCCCTTGATTCTGATGACCCAAGTGTTCTATCCCATATTGTTGTTTTTTGTGTTTCTGACCCCTCTTTTGAAACTTCGCTTCTTCCCCACAATTATCCGACTAATCCACCGATGAAACTTCCAGTGGTCCTTTATGACTTATTTTGCTTTTGACATCTTTGATATATTCTGGC
Organism: Nicotiana attenuata; assembly: GCF_001879085.1. Lineage (NCBI taxonomy): Eukaryota > Viridiplantae > Streptophyta > Magnoliopsida > Solanales > Solanaceae > Nicotiana > Nicotiana attenuata. The sequence continues at coordinate 349,336 of NW_017670969.1, forward strand.
CCTGTCTGTACAACTAGGAAGATGGTAGTTAGCCTTGACATTCCTTCCTTTTGTTTCGAACAGAACTGACACTGAAACATCTTAAAGATAGACCTCGAAAGAATGAAATGCAACGACCTCGAGGGTTAAGGATAAAGAGAATCCGAGAACGGATGATTTGTAATGAGGAAAGAAGAGAATGAGACTTATCTGAGTGGAACTGCTGGTACCATTGAGCATGCCATGCATTTTGGATTAACCGGCCCAGTCTGTCTAACCGATCAACTTTCGACTGCCACATTTGTTGTTCCGGACTTTCATAACTTGATTTCCACCCAAACCCAAACCTTGCTCGTTCTGCAATGTCTTGAGCAGCTTTTGACCACAGACTTGTCTCATTTGCCTGTCTGAAAAACTCACCTTCGCCTTACGGTGCCCGTGATGGTTTTCACCAATAAGACTCTCTCATTTTTGATTTTTCTCAACTCACTTCGCCTTACGGTGCCCGTGATCCCCTAAATTGATTGTCTCTGTGTCATTCAGATTAGGTTTGGGTTTTTCTTCAAAATGGCTTAATTCTTTACTGATTTCCTCAAAAGCTTTCTCATCATCATATTCTATTTCGTCATCACACTCAATTTCTTGTATTACTATTTCGGAGTTAGATTGGCATTTAAGACTGGGCTGAAGACTCCTCATGCATGACATATCATTGAAACCAGCGTAAAAGGGACTGTACAAGAAAGAAAAGAAAGACAAAAATAAAAACTATCAGGAATGAAAAAGGAGGAAAATTGCATTTCATTAATATTTAAGATAACAAGGTTAAACTCATCCAAACGGACGGAACATAGCATCAGAATTAGAACCTTGGAAATAATCCAGATTAAACTGAAAGGAAATCAAAACTAACTACCAAGACTCCCTCCGGGTAGGAAGGGGAGTTGCTTCCCAATTGTTAAGCTTTGCCTGGGGCCCCACGAACTGAACATCTGCCTTGCTTGGACCCTCTCCGGCCTCCAATACATTCACCTCATCAAACAGCTCTTCAAACCTCTCAATCAGCTCCTTGTCGGGATCAACCACACCACTGGGCATTGCTGTTGCTAGGCGCTTCTTAGTACCAGGCCTGACAAAGGAACGGGAAAGGCGGAGGATAGGTTTTGGAAGGGTCCATGCTTTCTTTTTCATCTTTCTAGCTCGCCTTATGTCTGCAGCAGTGGGCTTGAAGCCTAAACCAAAGGTATCCAGGTTTGCAGGAAGGGATACCGGTTGTACGATGCCTTGTAGAGAAGCACCCAAGCCCTTTCCGGATACAAATCCGTTTTTCAGCATTTCCGACGCAACCATGACGGATGCAGCAGCTACTTTTGGCACAGGAATACACTCACCTTCCGAAATCTTTTCAACCGATACCGTATCAAAGACTTGATAAACCCATGGACCTTTGTCGTCTTCAGCTTCTATGAAAGGCACAATGGCACCACCCAGAGTACACGAACTATCTTCCCCATGCACCACAATCTCTTGCCTGTCCCACTCAAATTTAACTATCTGGTGCAAGGTAGATGGCACTGCTTTTGCTGCATGGATCCAGGGTCGGCCTAACAAGAGATTGTAAGAGACGGCCACGTCGAGCACCTGGAACTCCATAGTAAATTCAACCGGACCTATCGTCAGTTCCAACACTATATCCCCAACTGTGTCCTTGCCTCCTCTATCAAATCCTCGTACGCAAATACTATTCTTATGGATTCTCTCACTGTCCACCTTTAACTTTTCCAGGGTGGAGAGAGGGCAAATGTTTGCACTGGACCCGTTGTCAACCAGCACCCGGGTGACCATAGAGTCTTCAAATTTCACCGTGAGGTAGAGTGCTCTATTATGCTCAGTGCCTTCCAAAGGCAGCTCATCATCAGAAAACGTGACCCTGTTGACCTCGAAAATCTTGTTTGCTATTTTCTCTAGATGGTTCACAGAAATCTTATCAGGAACATGGGCCTCATTCAAAATTTTCATCATTGCCTGGCGTGCTCATCTGAGTGGATTAGTAATGATAGTAATGAGATCTGTGCCGGGGTCTTTCTCAACTGTTCTACAATGGAATAGTCTTGTGCCTTCATCTTCTTCAAGAATTCTTCTGCCTCTTCTTCAGTTACAACTTTCTTTACTGGGACTGGATTATCTTTGGTGATTTTAGCTTTTCTCAGCTCGTCAGGAGCAAAGCATCTTCCTGAGCGAGTCAACCCATGGGTTTCACACACTTCCTCCTTAACTTCCTTCCCCTTATACATCACTGTCACTCGGCCGTAATTCCATGGGACGGCCTTTTCACTGATTACTGGTAACTGAGTCACTGGCTTGATAACAACCGGCTCTGCGCGAGCCCCTTTTACAATCACAACGGGCTTGACAGCTGCCCCCAACACTACCACTTTAGCTGGTTCTTGTCTTACTGCAACACTGCTCAAAAACTCCTTCTTTACTACCACAACTGGTTTGCCAACTGTTTCTTCTACCTTGATCGATGTTCTCCCCCTTGTTAGTTTCTCATTGATCTATCCTTACTAGCCCTGATCATCATTACGGTTTGCGACGGCTTCTTATGCTCTCCCTTTTGGACTAGCTCAATCATATGGGTCTCGTGATGGGTTGGCAATGGATTTTGAGTGATGTTAGGCGTTTCTGGGGTTTGAACTTCAATTCGGCGACTGTCAATGAGCTCCTAGATGGCCGTTTTCAAATGCCAGCATTTTTCTGTGTCATGTCCCGGAGCACCTGAGCAATACTCACAACTCACAGAGTGGTCCAGATTCCTCGAGGGAGGGTTTGGCAATTTGGATTCAATCGGAGTCAGCATGCCCAACTGTCTCAATCTGTGGTATAAGCTAGTGTAAGATTCACCCAAGGGAGTGAAAGTCTTCTTCTTTTGTAGCCTATCATTCTTAAATGCAGGGTTAGGTCGAAAATCGGTTCCAGTGGGATTTCTGTTGGTTCTCGGGGGTGGGTAGGTGCTTTGAGCTGGGTAAGTATTTTGTGGGGTGGGTGCGCACCATTGCGCATGGGTAAGAGGTTGGGGGTATGTCTGGTCATGGTGGACAGAGAAATTGGGGACAAGAGGTGGGTAATAGTGCTGCGATGGGCTATATGGGGTGTGTGGGTAGGTTTGGGGGTGAGGGCGAGGTTGGTGATAATATGGTGATGGACCTCTGGACCAAGCTCTTGATTCTACTACTGCAACATCTTCTTTCTTCTTCTTTCCCAATAGCCCTCCAGTGCCGCTCTGAATAGCCTGGGTAGTTGCTTTGATTGCTGAATAGCTCATAATCTTGTTAGACTTGAGACCCTCTTCCACCATACTTCCCATTTTCACTACCTCATTAAAAGATTTTCCCACTGCTGACACCAAGTGACCATAATAGGTAGGCTCCAAAGCTTACAGGAAATAATCAACCATCTTGCTCTCTTTCATTGGAGGATCGACTCTTGCCGCCCGCTCTCTCCACCGGAAACCATACTCTTTGAAGCTTTCTTCGGGCTTCTTCTCAATTTTAGTTAGTGACAGACGGTCCAGGACAATTTCGAGATTATACTGAAAATGACATGCAAACTCTTGGGCCAGATCGTCCCAAGTGTACCATCGAGCATGATCCTGTCGTGTGTACCACTCCAAGGCTGCTCCACTTAGACTTTGACTGAAGTAAGCCATCAATAACTCGTCCCTTTCCCCAGCTCCCCTCATTTTGCTGCAGAACCCCCTTAAGTGGGCCACCGGATTACCATGTCCATCATATAAGTCAAACTTGGGTAACTTGAATCCTGCTGGCAACTGGACATCAGGAAACAGGCACAGGTCCTTGTAAGCTACGCTCACTTGTCCTCCGAGCCCCTGCATATTTCTGAATGACTGTTCTAAGCTCTTAACCTTCCGTATCATTTCCTCTTGCTCAGGGTTTTTTGGGAGGCTTTTCTTCTTCAGCTGAGAGATCAAGACGGGGAGTGTAAGGGCATGGCTCTGGTGGTTTGAAGGTGGCTTCGGGCGGGTAATACTGGTTATCATGGGTTTGGAATAAAGGTTCGCTAGAAGACTTGTGTAATGCGACAGGTGGGGGAGCCACAAACACAGGAGTAGTTGGCAGTGAAGGGCATGGAATTTGTTTGGGTGGTGGAGGTGGTGGTGTTTGATAGGTGGTTCCGTAGTACTGCTGGTAAGTAGGGAAAGCCGGAGATGAGTTCACTGTGGGAGGATCTTTGAGGACTGAGCGGATAGTAGTGGGAGGTTAGGTGGGGTTAGCAGATAGGCTGGTGGTGGATGTCCCTTCGAACCAGGCCTGGTACATCTCGGCCATTGTTGCTTCAGTTTATACATCTCTTCCTTCATGTATTAACGTCCACTACTTCCTCCTCCCTAGACGGGTCGACAATGGCTTTGCTTCTAATTCCTGGTTGACCTGTTTGACTTATCCTTAGAGCGGGTTTGTAGATGGGTTGCCAGAATGCCAGTCAAACTTAACCACTTACCTGGACTCGATCAACAACAACTTTGTTAGCGGTTAGAGCATTAACAGATAGATAACCGCACATTGGGGAAGGAATGCACCTAAGCAGTTAACCATTTCTATTATGCCTTTGCTTGGTTGCATGCGTCATCCCGGCGTTTCCTTATGTCCATGTGCCACTTCTATTTTATTGTTTCTTGCCACTCCCTCTTTTTGCATTTTCCATTTTATTCTTTGGTTTACAGGTCGAATCCTATGGGAGATTGCCTACGTATCACGACCCCGCGTGAATCAGACCGAGCGTAGTTTTTGAAGAATAAATGTAAAGCAAAAATATTTTTTTGGGAATTTCATTATTGATTAGCAACTACGTCTATTACAAAAAAAAACTCAAAACTGACAGGCTAAACAAACTACCAGACTCTTGATGCAGAAAAGAACTACAGACTCCACCATCCCTATTCTAGCTCCAAACAAAAATACAGACTCAATCAAACTAACTGACTTTTAATGAAAAAGGAAAATACAGACTCCAGTAGAACGGAAATACAGACTCAGATGACAAACTCTAGTAGAAAAAAGAAATACAGACTCAAAAGACAATCATGAATACATTAAAGCTCCTTGGTGCCCGCGGGACATCTGTTCGGTCTCGCCGCGGGCTATATGCAAGTCCCCTTGAAGTCTGTCCAGGTCACTCATTATCTGCTTACAAATATCATCATGATGCAAAAAGGTGGTTACGGGTCATGTTCTCGCAAACATTTGCATTTCCTAGTATATTGGAGTGAGCAACCGGTTAAGAATTCTCTCTCTGATTCTGCCTTTTTCTTGAAGCAACCGCCCTATTGTTGGGACCCTAGCCTCCAAAGTTTGCTCGGCTACCTGGTTTTGGTTCCTGGAGTTGTTGCAAGTCCATTTCTAATTGTGCCAATGCATATAGCAGTGCTCTCTTTCAACTTTGAATTCTTTTGCCTGTTTGATCATTCTGTTCTCTGTGGCAATGACCTTTTTCTTTAATCCTGTGACCTCATTATCGTATTCTTCTTTCAACTGATTAACCATGCGGGCCCGTTCTTTCGCATTTTTAGCCAATTGTTTCCGAACCCCGGCTAATTCCTTTTCCTCTTTGTTGAGGTCAAAACTGTAGTCATTCACTTTTTGCCTTAGATTTTCTATAAGCTTTGTATCTTTGGCACTCCTGACGGGATTTTCGGCCGCTAACTTCATCTTTTGGATTGGGGCTCGTAAGGCTTCATTCTCTTTGGCCAATTTCTTTTTCTCACCTTCATCAGCCGCGGCTTGCACGCTGTTTTCAAACTGGAGGTCTTGGACCTGTTTTTCCAATGCTCCTATGCGGGCCCTGTATTCATTTTCTTTAGCTAACCAAGCCCATTGTTCTTGTGATGATTCAGCAAACTCCCGGATGTGAGGACTTTTAGCTGGCCTTTCATGCTCATATTCTCTCCTATGCCAAGCAAGGTATCCTGGCGACACTTCGCCTTTGGCCCGATCCTGTACGCAAGTATCCGCTTTTAAGTATTGGCATTCATTCCAGATCTGGTGGACTCTTGCTTCAGGAAATTGTCCATCAGGGCTAATTTCAACTACCTGAGCACTAAGATCGCCGTCTTTTGGCACTATTTGGCACCTCCCGAGTTGCCTTAAAACCCGATACGGGGCATAAGGCTGGATGCTCTTAAGACCCATCAAAAGGAAGTGCGGCCCCGTTGCTGGCATATATATGATTTTATCGGCAGGCAACCATCCAAATGTCCACTCTATTTGACTAGCAGTGAGGGACCGAAAGTATGATGTCCAGCCCGTGAATCCCTCGGGCAAGCTGATCCCCTTATTCCTTGTGTAAAATTCTTCTATACATGTCTTCTTTGTAGACCCATAACTCAGGAATTGAGGACGACGGCACAAGTGTTCGGTCATCCACATTTGCAACAATAGATTGCACCCCTCGAAGAAGTCTCCCCTGGCTTTGCAGGCTGTAAGAGCGCGGAAGATTTCGATTAATATCATGGGCGCAAGAGTGCTTTTGGCTTGAGTGAGTAGAGTGTTGACGACCCCGGCTATTTTTATGTCAATGTTTCCGTCTTTCCTTGGAAATACCACAAGCCCCAGAAAAACTACCATAAAAGCAAAACGTTTGTGCTCCTCCCATTTTTGGCGGTTCCCTTTGCTACATATCTTGTTTTCCGGGTTGTTGAAACCTCCTATGTGGCCATATCTGTGATATATGAAGTGTGGAGTACAAAAGTCGTTCGCCAAATCTGCGTTGTGGACCGTCCTGCTTATTTTCAGTGAGTCTAAGAATCTGTGCACAGCTACAGTTCTTGGGGCCACTAAGTACTTATGCCTTAAGGAACCTCATCTTTTTCGATGTAGCCGGCTATTTCCTCTAGTGTCGGGGTTAACTCAGAGTTCGAGAAATGGAAGACGTTATGTGCCGGGTCCCAACATGTGACCAATGCTCTGATGATGTCTCCCCGAGGCACAATCTCCAACAAACCGGTAAGCCCTTTCAAATATTTTTTGACTTCATCTTGCCCTTCTCCTCCTAAGTCGTTCCACCACAGACGCAACTCCAAAGGGATTTTATGCATGATTGAAAAAGGTTCATTTTGAGTCGTGCTCATCCTGCACATTTATTAAGGTGATTTAATCACTTATTTTGACCTAACAATGAAAAATGACATATATTTTTGTTCAAATTTCCAATTTACAACAAATGGTCGGTTTTGCAGTTACGGCCTTTCAGCACTTCGGGGAGAAGGTTTTAAGGCTGTGCCTGCTAACCGTTGAAATTGACTCAGGGTGGCTGTTCTTGCAAAAACAGCCTTCCGGCGCCCTTTTTTGGGGACATTCGGCTTATTCTAAACAAGTATGGCGGCACCCGACTTATTCATGACGAAATTAAAAATTTTTGGCATTTTCGGCTATTTTTGCAAAAGGGAAGGTTGGACCCGATGAGGCTTGCATACGTATCTCACATCCGGTGAGAATCAAACCTGCGTAGTTTGGGCAGATAAACCTAACTATTTTTGAAAACAAGACTTTTTTTTGTTTTTGTTGGCACATACACTATTCCTGAAAGCAAGATTCTTTTTTATATTTTCTTTTTCAGTGGCAAATAGACAAACTAATTTGAAAATAAAACTCTTTTTTTGTTTTTCCATTGGCAAACAAAACAAACAAAAAACTACTTTTCTTCTTTTTCTTTCATTTCCTCAAAAAAAATCCGGCAGCATTTCGGCACTACTTGGACATTGATTTTCCTAATATAGGTAACTAACTCTCCACACGGCTATTTTCTCTTTTTCTCTTTTTATTTGTTTTCAATTTTTCCCAGACATTCAAAGCCGGTCAGCATGCGAGTCCCAAACAGATAAATGCACAAGTAGGATGCATCAGGATGATCCATTATTCCGGGTACACCTGTCCTAGACGGACCCAACCCCTGTGTTGAGTCCCCTAAGTCAAAATGCACGTGATGCAAATAAGCGTTCCTACTAGGGATCCGGCATGAGGTCAAGTTATTCTAGGTTCAAAACATGGGTATAGGTTCTAGATTGTGTACCCGAACGGACAACTCGAGTCGAGGAGGGGGCTACGTACCGGGGACCTGCGGGATCGTCCGGCTTAGTAACTTGTCCGGCCTCTTTCTTATTTCAAGGTATGACACTAACAGAATAGGGAGTCTCTACCAGTGAGCACATCCCCGGAGGTGAGAAAAGAAGGGTTTCGGCACAGTTCATATATACAGTTTAAATAATATCAAAGCGGTAAAGCATGTAGCACATAAGGCATGGAAACATGTAGGAAAATCAGATAAAGCCAAACATAAAGATTATTCTAAGCTCGAATTCTTAAACCCTGAACCGAAGTTCTGGGTTTGAGTCCCCAGCAGAGTCGCCAGAGCTGTCACACCTCCTTTTTCTTACTACACCCGCAAGTGCATAAAGGAGTTTTTCCACTTAAAGGACAATCGGAACGGGATTTATTATTAAGATTTCAGAGTCGCCACTTGGGAGATTAATGGTGTCCCAAGTCACCGGTTGAATCCCGAACCGAGGAAATTATGACTCTGTTTAACAATCCGCGATCCAGAAATCCGACTAAGGAATTCTGTTAACCCGGGAGAAGGTGTTAGGCATTCCCGAGTTCCGTGATTCTAGCACGGTCGCTCAACTGTTATATTCGGCTTAATTATCTGATTTTAAACAATTATGAACCTATGTGCAAATTTTAGTTTTAACCGCTTTTATTCATTTTTTAGAGAAAATTGCAACGTTATTAAAACACGTCTTGAACCACGTCACATAAATGCACCCGTGATTTTTGACATATTTTAACATCGTTGATATTTGGATTTGGGTCACATAAATGTGCACCCGAGTTTAGAAAAGTAGATTATTAAAATACGCGCCTAAAGCAACTACGCGTTTGCACTTGTCGGGGGCCATGAAATTTGCTAAATGGCACGCCTCGAATCTAAGGATCAATACAGAATTAATTAAAGTGAGGGTCATGCAATTATCATTTTGTCTGGCACGGCACACCTCAATCTACTCTAATAAAGAAAATATTAGTTACATTTGGAGGGCCATAAACTATTTGTATTGCCATAATATGGCACACCTCCACTAAAATTAATGGACCTAAGTGATTAATAAGGCTAAGAGAACTCCTATTTTATTCTAATTAAACGTTCAACTAAGTTCTAACGGTCAATGGACCAACAATGAATGATATTTAAATAACTCTAACATCTAACGGGCCTATGATAGCATCAGGACCCAGTTAGAAAGACAAACGGAGCTGCCCATGATAATATGTATAGGGCAGTTGGCCCAGCTTCATAATCCAAACGGGTCCAGGACCCAAGCCATAATGCAAACATAAATTGACACCAAACATGACATGAAGTTGATTAGGGGATTCGAATTCTGCTTTGCACCCTTTAGCACAAATTAACCAAAACGATCAGATTTAATTAAAACTGGCCCGTTCCTTTATTTCACTTTTCAATTACTAACACATGGACAAAATTATGAATCGACTGCTGAAACATGAGATTTGCATGTTATTGAACCATCCTTCAGAAAATAATCTAATTATACCACTTTACTAAATGACTCCTGAAACTAGTACCAAACAACTCACGTGAGAGTATTTGGGGTTGAATGGCCATTGTAAAGCCACAATCCCAAAGATAGCTTTTCTATAAGCAAGCAACGTATCACATGGAATGAACAAACACAACACCTTTTAATTAAACTTAACCAATTGCAGTTACTTTCTAGAAGAACCTGTATACTTAAATCAGCAGAATTGACTCGAAATCAACATCTAATAAAATGGGAGATCAAATGCAGTAAACTTCATATACAACATACATGACTGTTAATTAACACCATTCACCTGAAAGTCTTTGCCAGTCCTATTAGAACAATACAACAAAACTTTGAATTTCATAACTGATCCAGTAAGCACTATTATATTTAGATTCTGGTCTGAACCTTATTGATTACAGCCATCATGTTAAACAGGCATTATGCTAAACGAACAAAAAAGAAGCATGTGATACAGAAACAATAGCATAAATTAACACTTAAAACATGTTGTACCCACTTCCATTTCATTCAGCAAATCAGCACTTCATACATGATTTCAAGTTCAAAGCATGTACCTGGAACAGAAATAAACAACTAATAGGAGTGAGGTCAATAACCAGCAATAGCAAGGACAAAAACCAGCAGCGGTGTGTTAGCCCAGAAAAAAGCAAAGGAAACCAACTTTGAGACAATTTTGAACCAATAACAGAGTTAAACAGCACCCAGCAATCAAAATCCAACCAAAAGCTGACCCAAACACTTAAATATAGAACAAATTCAATTCATTTTAGCCCTCGACTATTCAGGAATTGTTACAGCAATGAAAAAGTTTTGGATATCTCAGGAAAGCTTCAATGAACAATGTTACTTTGCCAAATTCAGTCGCCTAATATTTTTCTGATTTTCAGCTCTCTCTCAGATTTTCAGAATGTGTAAGCTCTCCCTAAATAAAGAGAAAAGGGGTCCTTATATAGGCAGCCCTATCCTAGTCAAGCATTTCCCACTTTACCCTTCTCCAACCCAATTATTTTTACCCTTTTATCCCTCAAAAGAATCTGAAAATCATCTCTCTAACAGACTCACGTTTTTTTACATCCCCTAGAACCTTCTCCTCTAACAGAATTGATTCCCTCTCAATATGAAATCCCCAAATTGCCCTTTGCCCAACCAAATATTACTATCCCTGCCCTTCCCCTTGAGACCCCCTGAAGTTCCTAATTATTCATTTACCCCCTCTTAGGTTTGAGAAATGTGACAAACAGGACTGCCTAAACGCAGAGGGCCTTCAACAAATCAAACTACGACCCAATTCTTAAAGAATCAAACAAATTAAAACATGAATCAAAGCTTCAAGTCTTCACACCAACATTTAAAACAAGAACAATCAATCATAAACTTATCAATACTAAGCTAAACAATGATTTAAACTAGATAAAACCAACCAGAACACTTAGCTTATTCACCATTAAAACAGAACGGAAAGGTCGAGATTTAACAGGAGAAAACATGCACAAAAACTAATTCAAGTCTAAAATCTGAGCATGAATTTCAAATCAAAAGAGAGAGGCGAGGAAGAAGATGAGTCGAACTTAACAGGAAGCTTAAAAGAAGTGCAGAATGCTTACCTATTTGGACCGAATCAACAGCAGACATCAAACCCTTGATTTCTGCCTTCAATAATATCACCCACTTGCTATTAATAAGAGCAAGTAAGTAACATTATCGAGGGACGAACCAATAATTTCTCAAATAATCCATGCAACAGGGGTCAGGACCTTGAAACCTAGATCTAAAATTCGAACAAATTGGGGGTTTTTTTGAGAGCATTTGAACATAGATTAGTGGAGAGGAGGTGGTGAGGGTTTAAGGGTGTGATTTTGGGGTTGATTGGGGCTACGCCGCCACCGAAGGACCTGTGGCGGCACTAGGGTTTGCAGCTTCTGAGTAAGATTCGAGAGATTTGAGCATGATTCGAGAGAAAAAAGGGCGTGGAATTGGAATGAGGTAGTAGAGGGGAGTGACTGGTGTTAGTTGGGTGGGAAACAGAGGTGGCGCCGCCACCCATGGCGAAGGGGTTTGGGGGCGGCTGGTTAGGGTTTTTGGTCGAGTCTCTGAAAGAGACGAAGAGAGGGGGGGGGGACGGAAGTTCGAACACTAATATATTAAATGACACAGGCTTCTGAGCCGTTAGATCAAACAACCTAGACGGCTAGGATTAAATCGCCATTAAACGGCGCCGTTTGGGAACCCGGGGAAGTGGACTGGATCGGGGTGGGGCATTTGGGCCTGGTGATCCGATTTGGGCTGGGGTATTTTAATCCTAATTGGCCCAATTTTCCTCTTCTCTTTATTTTATTTCAAAACAAACTTAATTCAAAATTCCTTTTTTTTCTTTTTCTCTTTTTTTTCAAAATTTAATTAAAATCAAAATTAATTCCTAGAACTCGGAAAAAACTAATTAAACCTAAAATGATAATAACAAAATAAATTAATAGAAAAACTACTCATAATCAAAGTTAAAACTAAAAGTGCAAATTAAACTATTTTTTGTGATTTTTCCATTTTATGAAACAATTAATTTTGTAATTAATCCTAAAATATAAAATTAAACCCTAAATGCACATGCCAAGTATTTTTTGTATTTTTCATTAATTAAAATGCACAGACAAATGCAAACACTTAACAAAAAATGCCACAAAATTCACAGAAATTTATAAAATGCTAGAAAAATTGTTTTTTTTTTTGTTTGAAATTTTGGGAATTATTACTTAGGGCAAAAATCACGTGCTCACAGTTACTATCAAAACTTGGTCAAGATATGTGCTTCAATGGTCTGTAAAACGAAGAAAGAAAAGAGGGCACACCAACTGTTTGAGAAAATGCTTGGAAAAAAAAACTGGGTATGGGCGAGGAAGATGACCTTCGCGAACGCGAAGGCAAATGTCTGGGGAAAAACAATTTTGACTTTCGCGAAGATGATTATCTGCTCACGAACGCGTTGGTCTAAATCTGGGCAAAAAATTCGATGGGTTGCTCGCGAACGCGAAGAGCAATCGCTGGCAGTCCCAAAAATGGCGAAAACGGTAACTTCGCACAGCTCTGCCCGGGACCTTTTTCTCAATTTCTTTGGCCTAAATACTTCCTAATGCATTGTATTAAGTGTCTATATGAGCTTTTAAAATTGTTGGTCTATTTTGTAGGTACTTTAGGCATAAAATGGATCCGGAAAACAATGAAATTGAGCAAGAACATGTCCCCGAAGCTGAACAAGAGGAACCCTTTGATCATGACCAGTTTCTATCTGCAGCATGTGAGCGGAAATATATGAACTCTTGTCAAAGACCATCGTCCAGGAAAGAGGCATAAACATGAAAAAGGTTGAAGCTAAAATACCGGGCTTCTACACACGATTGGTAGATAGCTGGTGGATTTGTTTTGCCGAGCAACCAAATGATGCCAACCACATAGTAGTTTTGGAATTTTATGCAAACGCCTTGAGGACCAACTTCCAAGGTACCTTAGTTACTACTGTGTGGGGCGTGCAAGTCCATTTCAGCCCTGAGATAATCAATGGAATTTATGGCCTTCCCAATACCGATAATGAAGTTTGCAGAGACAGAGCTAAAGCAGGAGGAAACCAGTGGTTAGTGGACAAACTACATGGTGGGGTGACCCCGAAGTGGATGACAATGCACAAGGGAGTTGATTCTTATGATTTCACGGCTGAGGCAAAGACATGGCTCCCGATTATCTATGCAAGAGTCTTGTTCTCTACAAATGACACTGATGTGACACCAGAGAGGGCACAGATAATTGCTGCTATCATGGATGGACTACCTGTGAACGGTGGGAGCACACTGTTGGAGAAATTGAGGAAGCCACTCATAGGAGGTTCAATAGCCTATTCTTCCCATCCTTGAACACTCGACTATGCTATGATGCTGGGGTGCTAAAACACCCAAATGATGTTGAGAAAGGTCCGGGAAAGCCAATGACCCATCCTTTGCTAAAAAGGGGACCCAGTGACAAACAGAAAAAGAGGACAGTTCGGCCCTCACACTATGCGTCACTTATCCAATCCAATACATGGAGTAGATGCGCATATTAGGCAGCTTATAGCTGGCCATCCTACTGGCCCACCTGGGGCTAGCACATCTACTTCGGCTGTTGCCCCACTATCCATGGATGATGTGGTCAAAGAGCAAAAAGCAATAACGGTCAAGATGGAGGGCATGGGCACTAGGTTGGAGAATATGAGCCGCCGGAGAGGGAAGATTGAGAAGAGGCAGAGAAAGTTCAAGGAGCATGAGAAAAAGAAAAGCAAATTTTTGTCCAAGATGATGCACAAGCTGAGTTCATTCTATGGCTCACATGAATCAGAGGACGGTGAGGATAAGGATGAGGATTTGGAGCTCGAATTTCCCACCACCTCAAGCTCCGACTGATGCAGTTTCAGGGAGCACCTCCTTCATTTTATCTTGTTTTGTTTAGTTGCATTGAGGACAGTGCAACACTTTAGGTTGAGGGTGACTCATTTATATATGATGTAGTTGGAGCATGATTTCATTTATATATGATGGATGTATATGGAGATGAACATTTTTTTGTGAACTTGTGTAGATTGGTTGACGTCTTATTTTGTTACTTTATTTACTTGTAGTAGTATTAATTAAAATCCTTGGTTTTTCTTTATGCTGCGGTTCTTTTTCAAGGAAATAATTTGTGTCGAACCGGGTGACTTTTTCCTATGATGGATGGGGTGACAACTTTCTTAAGGGATTAGTCTTGTTTAGTTTTTATTTTTTTAGGTAAATATTTTTGTTAGTTAGTTCAGTAGCTAGTAGTGAATAAATTGGTTTTTGGATGTGATCTTTTGTCCATAAACTAACGTGTGGCTTGTTTGGTACCAACATAATTTAAACTTTGGCATATGAAGTTTTGCTCTTTAAAATGAAAAATGATTGAAGTAATAATCCTTGTTGTGACTTTTAGGTTCTATTTTTGGCTCTTTGATTCATTAAACAGCCTTTTAGGCTATATGTGATTTTCTTCGGGTTCATTGGTTTTAATTAAATTTTGGATTTATATGTCACTCGAGTTTGCATGTGCCATGTGTGGTGAGATTTGTTGTAAATTCTTTTGCATTATTTGTAGTCTAGAACTTGCCTGATTGGTCTTTCAATGCTAATGTTAATTATGTTTGGTTGGAGGGATGATCTTAGGCATTCTTTGTGATCTTTGAAAAGGCCTCTTTAGCCTTTCAAGCCTACCATTGCATAAATATAATCACTAGTTTATCCCATTTGAGCCTTTAATCTTTTCTTTGGCCACCTCATTACAAACATTTACCATTTTGTGAAATAATTCCCTCTTTTGAACTCGTCCCTCCTTGAATATTGAAAATGAGCCTAAAAGCCTAAGTTGGGGGTGTTGGTGTCCAGTTGGAAATTGGTAAGGTTGGTACATTGAGGGTAGAAACATATACCTCAAAGTTGTTCATATGAAGTTACTCAAGCTCCAAAAAAAATAGTTATAAAAAGAGATATATATATATATATATATATATATATATATATATATATATATGTATGTATGTATGTATGTATGTATATATGTATGTATGTATGTATATGTATATATGTATATATGGAGTCCTGAGAAAATTAGAGAGGTACTTTAAGGAGGTTCTATGTAGGTAATTAGATGCCAATAAGGCTATGTGGTTTAAAAAGAAGCAAAGTGCAAAAAGAAAGACAAATGTTAGTAGTGTTCAAGGAGGGTGTAGTCACTTGTATCCCAAATGCTTATCCAACCCTTCCCTAAACCTACATTACGAGCTCAAAAAGTCCTTATGGGATCTCCAACCGAATGTTCTTGAATAGGCGGCGAATTAAAATAAGGGTAAGCCTATGGCACTACTTTTGTGCATTTGAATATCTTTGTTAGAGTGAGAGTTAATTCTTTCCATTTGATATCCCTTGTTGTTTAAAGTGAAATTTATAAGTCGGGATTCTCTCTTAAATGTGAGGGCACATGAAAAGTTTGAGTTGTGAACTTAATCTAATGTCCAATTGGGAGGAATGAACAAAGGAAAACTGTTTGTCATAATGAAGCAAATTTTGAAGCTTTAGTGTCATGACATGGTTGCTACTTTGATTAATGTGGTGTTTGAGAACTTGAATGGAAATGAAATTTGTGAGAAATTGTTGGCGATTCACATGCTTTGGATTAGTTGTTGGTACCAACCGAAGTCACTAGATTGTGTTTAATTTGAACCTTTTTGACTTAAAATGATGTTTGTCATGTCATTGAGCTTAATTGATGATTTTATTGAAGGATGTCCTTAGTTTTTGAATTGCTGAGGACAAGCAATAGTTTAAGTTTGGGGGTTTGATAAGTGGGTATTTTACCAACTTATCTCGTCTTTAAACTTAGATTTTTGCTATGTTTGGTTGATAAAATTGTGTGTTTAATGTCGTTTACTTCTATTTTACAGGTTGTATGTTATTTAAAAGTGATGATGAAGAACCAAGTGAAAACGAGTCAAAAAGGAGGTAAAATGGACAATGAAAGTCTGCCCAGTGATATACCCTTCGCGAACGCGAAGCAGCAGAACTCAAACCTTTGCGAACGCGAAGGGTCCATCGCGAACGCGAAGATGAAGGAAACAAACTTTCACGAACGCGAAGTGTTGATCGCGAACGCGAAGAAGAAACTAGGCAGTTATGGAATTTTACGATTTTGACCCCAAACCATTTAATACACAAACCAGCTCATTTGTAAAATATCTTTGGCAGTTCTTTGGCTTATTTTTCAGTCCTAAGACTAGAGAGAACAAGTTTTGGAGCTAGGGTTCTTGCGCACACACTTTGGTCTTGAAGATTTGAAGCTTTTGGTTGAGAATTTCTTACTCATCTGTGCTCATTTCTTCATTTCCTTGCTTTGTATTGAATATCTAAGTGTGTAGTATTTATTTCAACACTTGAATCTTGTTTATGGGAATATTCATAATTAAAGTGTGGATTAAATTTCTTGTTGTGCTTATGTATTGAATGATTTTTATTTATTATGAAGTGAGTTATTGTTTCTTTAGTTATTCTTGCTCTTTAATGTTTCCAAATGGATTAGCTAACCCTAGGACTCGCCCATTAACTTCAAAATAATTTTGAGAAAGATTATTTGGGGTTGGGAAAGATTATTTAACAAGAACTTGAGGCTTTAACCCTCACTTTGTAGATTCTACCTAGGGATAGGATTGAACTACTTGTAGCCACAATCGGGTGTGCTTAATCTCTTAATTGTTTTAGGAATAATTCAATTAGGAAGTCTTGTTAGTCTTTGGAAGAAGCTAATATAGAATTATTACCCGAGGCTAATTAACATAAACTTGCTCATATTTGTTAAATCGTGAAATACTTTGGATTGTTACTTGAGCGTAATTCCCCGTGTATCCGTGCTTGTAGCCATTGATCATTTTACTTGCTTTCTAGATTAGTTTACACTTTCGCAATTAGCTATAAATATTTTCTCAAAACAATTTTTGGTGTTTGGCACTGCATAACAAGTGATATTCTCTTACATTCCTAATCGCCTACATATTGTTCTCTCTGGGATTCGACCCCGACTCATAGTTGGGTAAATTATATTGCATGCGACCGTGTTCATTTACTTTTTAGTAGTGGATTTGGACGTCATCAGCGCCCGAGATTTCCTTAACACTCGTGTGAATATAATTTACAAAAGTATCAAGGCACAAAAAGAGAAAAGAAATGATCAGAAGAAAAGGCAAAGAAAAGAAAAGAACAAAAAGAAAAATACAAAAAAAAAAGTTAATAAGTGGAAGAGTTGAAGGAATTCAAAGAGAGGTAATGACCACAAAGATGGAGAAAAATGAATGTAATGATCAAGAAATAGTGATGTTAAGTCTCTCTAGTTCCCAAGGAAGAGAAAGTACCTCAAGGAATTGGCAAAGTACGAGCTGAGGAATGAAAAGATGAAGTGCTTAAGGAAGGTGTAACCACTTACCCATATTGTATCAAATCCTGATCCAAAAGCCTATATTACATCCCGAATAAAGTCCTACTTGATTTTAATTCGAGTGAGCTTACATTAGTGGTGATCTACATGACGGGCAAGTGTATGGTACTTGAAGCCGTACTTGTGACATTCTCTTGAGAGAAATGAGTGAACCTTTAATGAATCTTTGAATTGAGTGCTAAATTCTTAAGTGAGCTTGGCAAATGGAAAGTAGAGCAGGAAGAGTTTGGAGTCCACCATGACCTATAAGATAGAGCGAGAGTCCTTGATGAGTAAAGTCAACTCTTGATGCTCTAATGTCACATTGGAACTATATGTGCATAAATGTTTTACTTATCGCCTTGTCAATAATGCATGAGTGGTATGAGTAATTGTTGGTTCCAACTGAGTTGTGAAGGGATCACCCGTGGCTAGCTGTAATGACCCTCAACTGCTGGAGGTGAGAACTAATTTATTTGCTTGAGGACAAGCAAGCACTTAAGTTTGGGGGAGTTGATATGTGCTGATTTTGACTGCTTATTAGCGCCTTTTAGCTTTTGTTTTAGTCTAAAATCATTGAATTGTATTCCCGAAACTGATGAAATTGTTCAAAATTACAGGAATGATGGAAGTTGATCTCCCACGATGAAATCTGGCTCAAAAGGAGTAATTCGAGGCACAAGGAAATAAAAGGCACATAAGCTTCAAAAGTGCGGTCTGCAGAAGAAAGTGCGGACCCACATGAATTGTGCAGCCGCAAAGCTGAGCTAAGACTCGAAGATCAGAGAGTACGCAAAAAGACCAATTCCAGAAGCCTCTATGAATTGCATACCGCGCAAGAATTGTGCGGCCGCAGTCGTAATTCTGCGGACCGCAGAAGAGTTGCCTCACGGCCGCAGTTCAGAAATGTGCAGCCGCAGACCTCCAGTTCCTGACAAATGAAGAAATCTGCGGACCACACATGGAATTGTGCGGCCGCAGAACCTCCCAATGGGCATTTTTGTTCACAATTTTTAGCCTTGTATAAATAGACGAGTTTCACGAAATTAGGTCAAGTTTGAACATCTGAAAGTACTGTGGCCTTTTTCTTTGCCTCTTTAGGAAGTTTTAGCTTATTTTGGTGCTTTAACATTAGACTTCTTTATTTTAATCTTCTAATATGAGTTTTATTAGCTTTTCTTATTTGTTTTCTTCAATACCCATTATGAGTAGCTAGATTTTTACTAGGATTGTGACCCAAACCTAGTGTGTAAACCTTATGGGTGATTAATTTTATGCTTGTTTATAATGGTGTGTTTATTATTTAGGTTAGTTCATGCTTCAATTGTAGAATTGATGGTTGCAAATATTGATTCATGCCTATTTGACTTAGTCTCTACTTGAGAAATAAGGATCTAGTCAAGGATAACTTAGCTAACAAGGAATTGGGTCAACTGATAGATTGATTAACCCAATTAAAGGGTTCAACCTAGAGATAGTAACAACCCGACTTGAGCTCTTGTCAACTATTTTGGTTGATAACCATTTGGTGTTGAGAAAGCCAAATTGGGCAAAACCACTCTCTGACCAAGAGGTATTGAGTGGGTAACATAGAGCTGTGAGCTATAATATATCTGAATCAACAAAACGAGCAGTAAAGTCTTTATCCCATTAGGCAAACACCTAGGTCATGGTCACGGCCCTGGGCTTTTTATATATTTGGAAAAACCTTAAAAACAATTATCTCCAGTCTTTTGTCTTTATTTTGTATTAGATTTTTCACGCCCCAAACCTGGGGATGCGTGGCTGGCACCCGGTGCCGTACTGGCCCGAGCGAACCACTTTGTAACTCTTTTTTTTTCTTCTGTAACTATCATGGGTCAACATGGCCACAACTCATAATGTATAACTATAAGTGGGCAAACAATATATCAATGAACCTTCTTTCTTAAAACATGAATACATATAGGCCGTCAAGGTCTCTAACATACTGTACAAAATGAACCTCTGTTTATAAAGCCTCTAAGACTATTTGACATCAAATGGGACAAGATACCGGCCTACCCATAAATCTGGAGCAACACTCTGACACGATGACTTATAGACTCGGTTGCACTTCGAATGAGTTGGAGTCTTACCGATTCTTCGTTGAATGCTAACTTCGTCTACTATGAGGGCTCATCAATCTGATTATCTATACCTGCAGGCATGAATATAGTGTCCCCAACAAAAGGACGTCAGTACGAATAATGTACTGAGTATGTAAGGCGGAACTGAAACATAACAATAAGTCAACATTAACTAAAGACATATAAGAATCACCCTGAATCTCTGTATACGCATACTTATTATACTTATATATATGTATAATGCTTCTCTTTGAGACTATTATCCATATCATATGATGCATGACTGCCCAACTAATCAGTGATAATTGCCAGACCAGCCGTAGCACGGTAGTATGTATGACTGCCTGACCGGCCGTAGCTCGATGGTAAATGAACATGCATGACTGTCCAACCGGTGGTAAATAATGATACATAACTGCCCAACTGGTGGTAACTTCCCGATCCGCTGTAGCACGATGGTAAATGAAGATGCATGTCTGCCCAACCGGTCGTAGCACAGTGGTAAATGCATGAAGATGCATATATCACTATATTATAAACATTAATATCTTTATCAAGTACCTCAATAGAGACTTAGGAACATACTTAGACATGTTTGAATATCACTTTGCAGGAATGAATAACATAGACATCCTTAACTGCTAAGAGTAGAACCACTTATGGAATAGCATTATGTTTACGTATCGTTACTTGGATCATGCCAAAAGAAAGAAGGATAACCTTAACATACCTGAGCCGATTCTCTTGCCAATCCCTCTAATACACGCTAATTGCGATAACACGTAACGGCGGATCAAAGCAGGGGGAAATCCGTATAATGTTCTTGAGAAAGATTGCACCGTACTCCTTTAGAATCACAAAATCCCGTTGCTAATTTTCCAAGAAGTCTCGTATGAACTGAAGTAACTTACGTCACTATCATGTATGATCTTGGGGGAAACTTTCTTGCTGAAGCTTTTCATAAATTTGTAGAGACACAAAATGAAATAAAATGGTTTTTAAGTCTTTAGGTGTGGGCCCCACACTTTTGACGACTTAGCCAAACTTAGTCTTCTAAATGTGCCATGTTCCTATATAATTCAAGAGTCATTTCTATAGATTTCATTGGCTGCCACGTTAGGGGCTTTAACTTTATCCAAAGATTATTAATTAATTTTCCACTAAAATTCATTAATTAACCAATTACCCACATAATTAAGAATTATCTCAAATTACTTAAAATACTAATTATTTTTAACACACTTTATATACATTAATATCATTGTCATCTGGTACCTTATATGGAATTTGTCCAAAAATACGGGGTATTATAGCTCGGACCGTATTTTATTCCAAATTGACAAACTTCGACGAAACTTACTTTCTTCGATTTGCTTACCCTCTCACCTTCACGAATTTACTTATCACTTGTTTGAAATGCATAATGCTTATAACCTCGAAAATAGTCTTGTCCACATCCTAAAGTACTACTATTAAAATATTAATAAATCATGGTACCATATAAAATCAATACATACACTATTATTTCGTTAAAACATCCATATAAAAATACATATATTTTCTCAATTTCTAATTTTTCTAATCTCATATAAAGAGTACAAATTTTCTTACGCTTAATTCTTAAAATGGTAAAAAGATAACCTTCTTATATTGTGAAAAATATAATTTCTATATTTACAATAAAAAAAATCTCATAATCTTTCTCATATATGTGTATAAATTTAAAGCATATTCGGAAGTAGTAATATTAATAACTATATAAAATCATATTTTCAAACATTACAAAAATGTTCCACTGAAAACACCATATCTAATGTATATAACGGTATCAATATTGTTAAACTTACGGGGTCTTACAATAACTTCGTACAAATCCTCTATAACCTCATGAATGGTCTTAATCCCTTCAAGCTCATATGGATTACTACGACTCATCCTAATCTTAAAGTCCGGGATGTAACATCCTTCCCTCCTTTAAAAAATTCTCCCTCAAATGTTAACTCTTAGAGATTTACAAAATTTTTCACTAGGGTATCCTCTGTAAACTAAACTACAACCAAAAACTATATCTGAAGTCTCCATTATTCACAACCTTTTGTATTTGAGTATCTCGTATCTTCTTCACCTTTACCTTACTTTTCTATCTCGCATCGTATCTTCTCTCGCTTTTATAACCTCCCTTCCACATAAGTGGAAATTACATCCATGCCTTAAAGCTCTACTTATGATACCGGCACCTCTAGTGCATATAAAATCCGACGGAAGCTTCATACTGACTTCTTATGACTTTGATCTATGGCACGATCTGGAAACAAAAGAAGGGTAACATTTCCTTAATTCCCTATAGCCTCTCAATTATAAATGTGGCGCGAAACACATCCATAAGTTAGACTCTACTAGGATCGACTTGTAGACTCCCTAGGACACGACCTGCTCTGATACCACTTTGTCACGCCCCAAACCTGGGGAGGCGTGGCTAGCACTTGGTGCCATACTGGCCCGAGCGAATGTCACGACCCAGGTTCTCCCTCCATGATTTGTCGTGACGGCACCTAGTCTCTACGACTAGGTAAGCCTAGCAAATTGCAGGAAAAAAAAGAAATTAAATACGAAACTAGCAAATTACGATTAAAACATAATAAAAGAGTCTAGAATGCCGCTCGGCATATACAATACACACCCTCAAAACTAAATCCAAACTCCTAAAACCCGGAATCTCATGAAATCACAAGCTAGAGAAAACTACATAGTGTTCTAACTCCAGAATGTCCAATCAACAGAAAAATACAAGAAGTCTAAAGCTAAAGGGAAGAATAGGGAGGGACTTCTAGGTCTGCGGATGCGGTAGATATATCTTGAAGTCTCTGATATTGCCGCCTAAGTGATAGAACGGCTGAGCAGAAGAACCTGGATCTGCACACGAAAAACATGTGCAGGAAAGGGAATGAGTACACCACAGCGTTACCTAGTAAGTGCCAAGCCTAACCTCGGTCGAGTAGTGACGAGGAAGGTCAGGGCCCTACTGGTTATATAAACATAAAAACAAGGAAAAAAAGAAGAGTATGAAATGCGACAGTATAATTAAAATACTAATAGTCGATAAAGAATAGAATCTCAGAAAGAATATAACTCAGTATACAGAGATAGCAACTGAGGATCTCCCAGGATATCATCCCGTAGTCCCAAACGTAAATATGCAGAGGATNTGAAATGCATAATGCTTATAACCTCGAAAATAGTCTTGTCCACATCCTAAAGTACTACTATTAAAATATTAATAAATCATGGTACCATATAAAATCAATACATAAAGTATTATTTTATTAAAACATCCATGTAAAAATACATATATTTTCTCAACTTCTAATTTCCTAATCTCATATAAAGAGTACGAATTTTCGTACGCTTAATTCTTAAAATGATAAAAAGATAACCTTCTTTTCTTATGCGAAAATAATTTCTATCTTTACAATAAAGAAAATATCATAAACTTCCTCATATTATGTGAATAATTTAAATTATATTCGAAAGTAGTAATATTAATAACTATATAAAATTATATTTTTCAAACTTTTTCTTTTTACAAAAATATTCCACCCAAAATACCATATCAAATGTATATAACGTTATCGAGGTTGTTAAACTTACGGGGTCTTACAATAACATAGTCACAAATCTTTTATAACCTCATGAATGGTCTTAATCCCTTCAAGCTCATATGGATTACTACAACTCATCCTAATATTAAAGTACGGGATGTAACGGGATTAATATTAGATATAGAAACAAAAACCTCATTATGGAAGTGCAATCTAGATACTTCGTTTGCTAATTTCGAATATATAGTCCTAGCTCCCTTCTTAGCTCCCTGCGGATTCGACTCCGACTCCTCATTGGGTTTTATTATTGCATACGACTGTGTCATATCTCTTTTGAGGTGTGTATTTGGACGTGATTAGTGTGTCGCCTTGGGGCGCACCTGTGTTATTTGTGATGAAGAAGGATGGGAGTATGCGGATTTACATTAATTATCGCCAATTTAACAAAGTCACCATCAAGAACAAATACACGTTGCCGCACATTGATGACTTGTTTGACCAGTTATAGGGTGTTCTATGAGATAAACTTGAGATATGGGTATCATCAGCTGAAGATTCATGCTTCGGATGCTCCGAAGACGGCTTTCCGGACCAGGTATGGGCACGATAAGTTTTTAGTGATGTCCTTCGACTTGACTAACGCCCCGACGACATTTATGGATTTGATGAATCGGGTGTTCAGGCCGTATCTCGACTCATTTTTCATTGTCTTCGTTGATGACATATTGATCTACTCGCGTAGTATGGGGGAACACGAGCAGCATTTGAGGTTAGTGCTTTAGACCTTGCGGGAACAGAAGCTATATGCTAAGTTCACCAAGTGCGAGTTCTGGTTGGATTTCGTGACCTTCTTAGGGCATGTGGTATCAGGTGAGGGTATTAAGGTGGATCCCAGGAAGATCGAGGCAGTCCACGGTTGGCCTCGTCCAACCACAGCGACCGATATTAGGAGTTTCTTGGGGTTAGCAGGTTATTATCGTTGGTTCGTAGGAGGCTTCTCATCTATTGCAGCACCTTTAACTAGATTGACTCATAAGGGTGCTCCATTCAGATGGTCCGATGATTGCGAGGGCAATTTTTCAGAAGCTCAAGACCACTTTGACTACAACACCGGTGTTAGTGTTGCCCTCCGGTTCAGGGATGTATACCGTGTATTGCGGCTTCGCGCGTTGGCTTGGGTCGTGTATTGATGTAGAAGGGGCGAGTTATTGCATATGCTTCATGTCAGATAAAGACCCACGAGAAGAATTACCCCGTACATGATTTGGAGTTGGCCGCGATAGTTCATGTTCTCAAGATCTGGAGGCATTATCTTTATAGAGTGTCCTGTGATCACCGCAGTTTTGCATCATTTATTAAGCAGAGGGACCTTAATTTGAGGAAGCGCAGGTGGCTTAATTAGAAGACCAATTTAATTGTTGTAAAGGCAATCGGTATAGATCGATTAATGATACACAAACTAGCTCTCTTAGCATAGAAAAGATGAGCAAAAGAGCATATTCAATTAATTGATGATCAAATAATGTTAGTCGAAGACCAAGAACCAACATTAAAAAATCTGGATAAGGAACCAGAATTATAGAATATCCAAGTCTAACATGCAATTCAGATAGATAAATATAGGATCCTCTAGACTGGTCACTCGTATAGACAAGAGACAAGATGATGATAAAGAGTGAGAAAGGGGGTCCGGCCATCTCAATAAAGCACTTCCTTGCCTATTTTTGATGGTTTACATATTATGTCCAAATTAGATGCTCGAGGGAACCCCAGGCCAACTCCTTTAAGATCTCCAAGCATTGGCTTTCATGAACTCTTTCTGCATCTTCCAAAAGGATGGCCTCCTGGAGTAAAGGTGCAGATGCAAGTATAAACCTTACAAAGAGCATTTTGGTTCTTGAACCATGGAAGTTTTCTATTTTAAAAAATTTAAGCTTGTTGAGTCCTAGTGTCCTGTAGGCTGGTCGTTCAAAATGATTTACATTGACTTCCATGCCTCCTTTCTTCTTCCAGGTCAACAAAAGTAGAAGGTCCTCCAAATTGGGACAACTTCCAAACAATCTTAGAAGAGAAAATAATTGATCTTCATCATTAAAATTGAAGTTAAATAAAGAAAGTGCCTTCAACCTATTGAGGCATGTGGGTAGCCTCTCTTCTTCAGTACCATAAGCAAAAGACTTGAGGTAGTAACCGTCCAAAGAAAGACGCTTTAGCATAGGCCAGCAGTTGAGAAGATAAGTCAAGTTCATTGGTTTATCTTGATTTTTTCCTGACATTGCAAGTATAACTGTTTTCAGCTTCCGACAGTCCATGAAATGATCCAACATAAGGTTTTTGGTGCTCCTGGTAAAGAAAAATATATGCAAAAGCTCTGGAACATATATTTTTGGAAGACCACCGCACACCCTAACCTGCAGATTGAAAAGGTTTGGCACCCACAAGCAAGAAGTTGAAACGTCAAATTAAATTCTAAGGCGAATTCAAGTAGTGAAAGCTTTTTTAGCTCGGCCTGAAAATGCAGTTGGACTGTTTCAAACTTTCCAGTGCTACACTGTACATGTAGGAAGGCAATTTATAAGGAGCATTGTGTAGATTCTGAAGGGTAAGATCCAAGACACCATTTGTTGACAACAAAAGCATCCATTGATCTATAACAGGGTGATGAGAAGAAGGAAATGATGAAATATTGAGGAGGAATATCTTAATGGCTCCAACGTGCTGCGACAGAATTGTATTAATGACATCTACTAATAATGTGTATAGTGGCTTGCTCCGGCAAAACTGAGCAGAAAATACAAGCTTTGGGATTGAAGCCCAAACATGTCTTCACGGTCTAGACAAAACACTCATTTTTGCAGCATCCTCAATAGACAAGTGCTCCTGAATGAGGTGTTTGACATTGATGGGAAGATCTATAAGTCTATCAAGTTTAAGTTTGTCCCCTTCAACTTTAAGTCTCTTACAGCGAATCATTGTGATTCTCAGTCCTGATTATTTTGGGGCAAAAAACAAAGAAGTAAGTGAGAACATGCTTCAATATGCTGCATATGACTCATTTCTACCACAATAATTCCATGAATCTATGACTAGAATAACTCTTAAACAACAAAGACCGACTTCAGATTTCATATTTGTTCACATATTTCGAGAACACCGAAGGCCGCAGGGGAGGACTTCTGATAATCAAAGGCGATGGAGATCTTACACAAATTAAAGCATCCAAAAATTGAAACAAATACTTTGGGCTTAATTACAACTTTGGTAGATAAAAAAGATTACAGCTTTTACGGACTTATCAAAACAAAGTTACAGCTTTTTGGTCAATCTTTCGATCCAATATCACAGGGGAGACTAATAAGAAACAGATTATTGGAAATGTATACAAATACAGTTAGAGTCAGTTTTAGTTGGTTAGTGGAAAGGACACGTGATTAGTATGTGTCCGGCTGTCATCTTTGTTTACTATGTACAAAAGGAAGGTTCACTTCCTTCTCTGTAACATAAAAACGAAATACACAAAAATTCTCTAGAATTTTCTACTGTTCCATTGCCTTCCATGGCATCTTCTCTTAACTGATCCTCTTCGATTTGGCATGGTATAAGAGCGTCGTTCGTGAGGACCGGAGCTCCGACGTGAAGACTCACTACTACAAATGTAACACCCAGTCTTTAGACAGAGTCCCACATCGGCAAAACACAAGAGGGATGCTGGGTATATAAGTTAACAAGCCTTAGACCCTAGTGACGCGTTTTAAACCCGTGAGGGCCTAGGCCCAGAGCGGACAATATCACTAGTGGGCTGGGCTGTTACAGATGGTATCAGAGCCACTCTTGTGTCAGCCTTGCCGATGGTGGGTCAGAGTTCAACTGAGTTTAGGCAAATCCCGGTTAGGCGGAGCAAACCTCGATGCTGAGTCTAGGCAAATCCCATGTGGTGGGGCAAACCTCAGCGAGGACGCTGAGTCCTTAAGAGGGGGTGTATGTAACACCCAGTCTTTAGACAGAGTCCCACATCGGCAAAACACAAGAGGGATGCTGAGTATATAAGTTAACAAGCCTTTTCCTCATAGCAGAAACTATCTCTANACACAAGAGGGATGCTGAGTATATAAGTTAACAAGCCTTAGACCCTAGTGACGCGTTTTAAACCCGTGAGGGCCTAGGCCCAGAGCGGACAATATCACTAGCGGGCTGGGCTGTTACAACAAAAAAGACCTTTAGCGGCAATAATGTAATTGTTGCTAATAAATTATTTAAGCTGATAATTTAGCGGCACATGAGCATTAGTCAATAAAAGATATCCTTTTACCGGCAATAAAAATACAATTGCCACTAAAAATTACTAATTGATTTTAATTTTTTATTATTTAAGCGTTTCCCTCCAAATCGAACCGGAAAACCAAACGGACAGTACCTCGACGCCTCCGGGACCTCGAATCTGAACTTCCGATGAAACACAAATTCATTCACCACATTTTCGACGCTTGGACTAACAGACATGGACTCAACCAGAAAAACGCAGCAGCGCCAGAGGTCGCGGCGGACCTCTGAGTTTACCCGGAATCTCTAACTGAAACAACGCCCAACAAAAATGGGGATTTAGACCTCATAACTTACAAGAATGGGGGTTGTTAAGTTTGGTTTTCACTGAATTTTGACATGAATTGGGAGATGATTCGTGGGTTTTCAGGGAGGTTTGGCGTGGAATGGAGATGTTTTCCAGGGCAGCTTTCGTGGTGGACTTGAAGAAGAAGATCAGAAAAGAAGTGGGGGTCCTTTTTTGAGAAATTGCGGCGCTTTTTCAATGTATATCCCCGGCGTTATTTGTTGCCTCTGGTGTGTTGTGGTGTAGGTAGTATTATAATAGGTAGGGATTAGGTTAGGAGTATGGGCCTAGGAACTATGGGCTAAAAAGATGGACTATAGAGATTTATAAAAACGGGATAAACCAACCTAAAACTAATTCTTTCTTCTAAAATTATTACAATATAATATAAAATATAAAACTAATTTTAATTAATTGAATTAAACTATAAAATATAATTTTTTTTTTGTTGTGTTTTTCAAATTATAAAAATAAAGATAGGGTACTATTATATATATATATTTTTTAAGATTAAAAATGACTATAAAATATTAATAAACCTATTTTTTGTAATTTTTCATTTTCTTGTAATAAAATAAAGTAAAATAGTAAAAATTAGTTGAAATGGCGATATTAGGCCTGAACTAAATATTTACATGCTAAAATAGATAAAATTTCGGGGAGGGTCAAAAAATCACATGTTCAACAGGGAAATATGTTTTCCTAGTTCCTACAAGTTTCTAATCGGAGGGAACCATAATTCTCGCCCAAAAAATTTGGAGGGAACCGTGTTTTTCTTTTGTGTGGGGGGGGGGGGGA
>NW_017670969.1:378091-388071 GCF_001879085.1 Nicotiana attenuata
TTAACTAATTCGAACTGTCATAGGACTCTTAATTTGTATTGGATTGTTGATTGATCATTAGCTTAGCATATTTCGTTTGGTGAATAGCTTAGCCTTCTATTTTACATAACACCACTCCAGGTCCTCATTTATGAGTAATAATCCGTTGATTTAGACTCAGAAAGTGTAGATGTAGAAAAATGAATCTGACTTGGGCAGCATTTCATGTTATTCAGTCGTTCTCATTTTGATATAATTTGACTAATCTATCTGCGTAATAAAATAGCTACATTATGCTCAGATCGTTATTCCCCTGATGTTTCATGTTAATTAATGATCTAGGAAACGTTTAGATTGTTGTCTCCTTTTTTTTAACTCTCCAAATGAAGAATTACAGATGTTAATGATGAAACAAACCAGATTTGGATAATTACGATTGTCGTTTAGCGTTTGTGCGAATTTAGTCATATAATTGGCATCACGTTTGGGCTCACTATGAGCCCACCTCTATCCATCGTTAAACAGGCCTGGTCCTGGAGGAATGCTATTGTAGATACAATTAAGCTTCTGGGCCAATTCTCAGAGGCCTAACGCAGGCAGTCTCTCAGAGAGCTGATTACTCATGTGATCAGGCCAAACTTTCAAGGCCCAGGATTAGGGGCTGAGTTATGCATCCTTGGTATTACATTGGGCCAAGTCTTAAAATTCAAAATGCTAGAAGCCAAAAATCCTTCTAAAAATTACATTAGGAATATGGGAATTAATTTGCAAATATAAATTTAGGTTCTCGAGTTAAGTAGCGGGTTCAAATTAAGAGGGTCCTCCCTTTTGTTTGAATTCGGGCTTGAACTCGAGGACCGTATTTATAAATGTGAATTAATTAGGCCCTTTTTAGAGACAAACAATAAATAGAAAATCGTAGTTTGCTTTAGGTTGGCCTTTTAAATAAAAAGTGAGATGAGCCTCGCCACACAAAAATACATAAATCGCGAGGCCCTCATTAAATGCTTAATTAAAAATACTTAGAATTCGGGACGTGCCGTTTAGCGAATTTCACGGCCTCCCGCAAAGATAATAATACGTTAGTCACTTTAGGCACGCTTTTTTAAATAATTTTACCTTCCTAAATACGGGTGTGCATTTCATGCGATCCAAATCCAAATCCAAAAACGTTGAATAAAAAATGTGTCGAGGATCCGGGTGCATTTCATGTGACGTGATCCGAAAACATGTTTTTTAGACGACGTTCACTTTCTTAAAAAAAAATTAACTAAAAAGCGGCAAATAATCTTTAAAATGCACTATAGGTTGGAGCATGTACAAAAATTAGATTTTAGCCATTTATAATAATTTAAGCGACCGTGCTAGAACCACGGGATCCGGGGGTGCCTAACACCTTCCCTCGGGTCAACAGAATTCCTTATTCAGAATTTCTGGTTCGCAGACTCCAATTGGGAAGTCGAAATTTTCCTCGATTTGGGATTTAAATTAAATCGGTGACTTGGGACACCAAAAGCCAATCCTTTCCCAAGTGGCGACTCTAAAAATAAATAAATAATCCCATTTCGAATAATGTCACTTTAAATGGAAAAACTCCCTTATACATTATCCTTCGGGGTAGGTGTGTAAAAAGGAGGTGTGACAGCTCTGGCGACTCCGCTGGGAAAACGAACCCAGAATTTAGATTCAGGGTTCAAGAATTCGAGCTTAGTACAATTGTTATATTTGGCGTTATCTGATTTTTCTACATGTTCCATGCTATATGTGCTAAATGTTTTACCGCTTTGATATTTGTTGAAATTGTATATATAAACTGTCGCGAATCCCCTCCTCTTTCTGAGTCTTCTACATCATGGAGAAGGATGCACTTCGTGTAGCTTTTCTTCTGTTTAGAGTCTTTTCCCATTTAGAACGAGGTTTGGATAAGTTGCAAAGCCGGCGGAGCTTCTGTATCCCCGGTACGCTGCCTCCCCCTCGGCTCGAGTTGTCCGCTCGGGTAAGCCAGGTCTAGACCAATAAACCTAGGGTTAAACCTAGAAGAACAAAGCCTCATGCCGGATCCCTAGTAGGACGTTTGTTTGCATCATGTGCATTTGACTTAGGGGACTCAACACAGGTGTTGGGTCCGTCTAGGACAGGTGACCTGAAACGAATTGACCATCCTGATGCATCTTACGTGCTACTTGCGCATTTATTTGCTCGGCTTTGCATGTTGACCGGTTTGTTTAAATGGGTAAAAATTGAGAAAATAGCAGTGTCAGAATTAAGTGAGGGTAACCCTTTGTTGTGAAAAACCAAATGACCAACTAGCACCGAAATGCTGCCGGATTTTTGAAAAATGAAAAAAAAAGTGAAAAAGAGGAAAAATATTTGAAAAAATAGGAAGAAATTTGATTTAGGCAAATCTGACCGAACTACGCGGGTCTGATTTTCACCGGATGTGAGATACGTAGGCAAACCTCATCGGTTCCGACCCCAATTTTCAAAAGAAATCCAAAAATATTTTCTTTCTGTTCTTCTTTAGAAAGCTTTCCTTAAAAAAAATCAAAAAAAAGAATTTTTTTTTGAACTCAAAAATGGTTTCCTTCTTTCTAATGTCTTTCATATGAATAAAAAAAATCAAAATCCAGAAATACAGGTTTCCTTCATTTTGAAGTATTTTTTCAAAAATCCAAAAAAACAAATCAGAGACAAAAATCCAAAAATACTCTTTTCTTCGTTAAAAGTCTTTTTTTTTTTTAGTAAATGTCAATAAAAATTTTGAAAAATTGAAGTCCAAAAATATTTTTGCTTTTCCTTAGAAGTACTTTTATAAATAAATAAAAGCTCAGAAATTCAAAATATTTTTCTTAAAGAAGTCCCTCTTTCGAAAACTAAGAGGTTACATCCAAAATCCAAAAATATTTTCTTTCTTCCTTAGAAAAAGAAAAAACAAATGAAAAATTCAAACAAAAAAAACCATTTTCTTTTTACTTTTAAAATTTCCAAAGTTCAAATCAAAAAAAAAATGAAGTTTTAGAAGTCTTCTTTCAAAAATAAAATCAAAATCAAAATCCAAATCCCAATCTTTCTTTCAAAAATAAAAGAAAGTTAGTTATTCAAATTCCCAAATCTGACCGAACTACGCNTTGAAGAAAAGGCAGCCCGTCGGGAGAAAGAGTTACAGGCCGAAAGGGAACAATGTTATGGGTTAATCGCCGATATGGAAAAGGAAATAAAATTGTTACAGGATCTTCACTTCCAGGATTCTCAGGTACTAGAGGTTCGCACTCAGCAAATAAGCTGGCTACTCCAAGAGAAAGGTCAAATCAGAGAGAGAATTAGAAACATTGCTAACTACATTGTCATGAAGTGTCAGGCCGGTGAGCGGATAGGTTGTACCACGTTCTTTGCCTCCATGATGATATTTGTTCGCCAGGTCATGAACGATCTGGATCAGTTGCAAAAGGGTCTTGCACGCAGGCCCGCGGCGATGCCGAGTGATGCCCCGCGGGCCCTAGGATTTGAAGCTTTGATGTATTCTTAAAAAAAATCGAGTCTGTAGTTTTTGAGTCTGGTTTTTTGTACTTTCTATTTCCGAGAAAAGAAAAACAAATAGTCTAGTAGCTTTGTAACTGCAGTTGTTATTAATGAAAATTTGAAAATTTCCAAAAAAAATTTGTTTCTGTATTTATGTTTGCATTTATTTGCAAGAACTACGCTTGGTCTGATTCATGAGGGGTCATGATACGTAGGCAATCTCTATAGGATTCAACCGTACCCCTAAAAAGAGAGAGGAAGGAAAAGAAAAACAAGAGAGAAAGGAACGCAATAAGGAATCAAGAGAAAAACCATGGCAAAAGAAAAGGAAAAGCAGAAAATGAAAAACAGAGGGAAAGGAAAAATGAGAGAAAAACAAAAAGAGAAANTAAACTAAAAATATTCTTTTTAACTTCTAAAAATTCCCAAAGTTACCAATTAAAAAGAAAAGAATTGTTTAGAAGTCTTTACTTCAAAAATACAAAAGAAAATTCAAAGTGTAAAAAATCAAAATCAAAATTATTTCCCCCTTTTACCTTCTAAAGCATTTCTTTCAAAATTAAAAAAAAAAGTTAGTTTATTTACCTTATTTGCAAGAACTACGCTTGGTCTGATTCATGCGGGGTCATGATACGTAGGCAATCTCCATAGGATTCGACCGTAGCCCTAAAAAAAAAATACAGGGAAGGAAAAGAAAAACAAGAGAGAAAGGAACGCAATAAGGAATCGAGAGAAAAATCATGGCAAAAGAAAAGGGAAAAGCAGAAAATGAAGAAAAAGAGAGAGGAAAAGAAAAATGAGAGAAAAAATAGAAAGAGAAATAAAAGCAAGGAAAACAAAGAGTAGAAATCAGGAAGAGAGAAAATAGGACAAGAAAGCCGGGATGACGCATGCAACCAGTGCAAACATGTAGACATCCGTTTAACTGTATAGGTGCATCACACCCAATGTGCGATTACCTATCTGTTACTTGTCTCAAACTAATCGTGTGTTGCTGTCAATTCCAGCTTAGCCTTAGAAACGGTGGTTGGTTGTGGTAAGCTGGCATCGCATCAATACTTTACCAGATCGAAAGGAAGTGTGGAAATGTCTACAGAAATGACTTTGCCCGCAGTCCCCATCTCTGAAGACAGCCCCATCTCGGGGGTCCCGGCCTCTGAATCTTTTACAGCTGAAGAAAATCGGATCTTGCGCCTGCGATTGATGGAAATGTGGGATGCCTGGAACAATGGAAAGGAACCTCCAAGCAACATTCCTGGATTCCCAGAGTTATTCCCTAGAGCTGGAGGTGCTACTACTGTCCCTATCAGTCATCCTCACACCCCTTTTGGACAACCTACCATAACCACTCATTTCGTCGGAACACCTTCTGAGGTCCGCCCCCAGGTGTTCCCAGCGGGAGCAGCTCCTAACATCTTCACTGCTCCACCATGCTCTGCTACAACACAACCCTCACTGCCAAGGCCCGCCTTTAATCCCTCAGCTTTCACTTTCCAAAACCCTGTCTTTCCAGTGGATCCTCCTCAATATCCCACATATAATTACTCTCAGCCACCACCATTTGAGCTTACACCGGGGCAGGATAAAACTCCCAAAGCTCCTGAACAAGATGAGATGGCGAAAAAAATGAGGAGCCTTGAGCAGAGCTTGAAGAACATGCAAGGTTTGAGTGGGCAGAAGAGTGTATCATATACTGATCTGTGCATGTTCCCTCACGTGCATCTGCCTATGGGATTCAAAACCCCGAAGTTTGAGAAATACGATGGGCATGGCGACCCCATTGCTCACCTTAAGAGGTACTGCAATCAATTACGCGGTGCTGGCGGAAAAGAGGAGTTGTTAATGGCTTACTTTGGAGAAAGCTTGGTAGGCATCGCCTCGGAATGGTATATGGACCAAGATGTCTCACGATGGTACATTTGGGATGACCTTGCCAGAGATTTTGTGAGACAGTTTCAATACAACATCGACATTGCGCCGGATAGGAACTCTTTGGCGAATTTGAAGAAGAAGCCCTCATAAAGTTTCAGGGAATATGCTATTAAGTGGCGTGAGCAAGCGTCAAGGGTGAAACCAACCAATGGACGAAGTGGAAATGGTCACTGTATTTCTCCAGGCCCAGGAAGCGGACTATTTTCAGAACATGATGTCAGCCATGGGCAAACCTTTTGCAGAGGCGATTAAGATTGGTGAAATGGTGGAGAATGGTCTGAAGACAGGAAGAATATTGAGTCAATCGGCCATTAGGGCAACCTCCCAAGCCATCCAAGGCGGGTCTGGAGGAATGGCCAAAGGTAATAAGAAAGAAGAAACAGTTATGGCAGCATCAGGGGCAAGAAGATACCGTGCTCCTAGACCTGTGTTTTCCGAAAGAACCCCTCAACATTACTACCCTCATCATGACATGGCTTATGCTCCTCAACCGTATGCGGTCATGAACGCTCAACCCTTCGGCTGGCCGCAGCCACATGCCAATAGAAACCAAGCTCCATTTCAAAGAAATCAGCCTCCTCAGCAAAACTACTATAACCCCCATCCTCCACAAAATAACTTCCGTCCTCGAGAACAACCCAGAAGACCAAACTTTACGCCAATCGGTGAACCATACTACAGTTTGTTCCCGAAGCTTGTTCAAATGAATTTGCTAAGAGCTGGTGTCAGGTGTGCATACCATTCAGGGGCAGAAGGCCATCATAGAAATGACTGTTGGACCCTGAAACAAGCGGTGGAAAACTTAATAGAGCAAGGAAAAATAATACTGAGGGATGAGGATATCCCAAATGTGACCAATAATCCACTGCCAACCCACAACAACGGACCATTGATCGGGATGATCTGTGAAGACAGAGAGTTTGATCCAGCCTTATAAGCTATAATTGCTATTGCCGATGCAGAAAGAAAGCCCGAGGTGGCCCCGAAGCAAGAGAAAGGGGAAAAGAAGAGCAAAATCACCAAGGCGGAGCCGGAAAAGAAAGCTGAAGCCAAAACAGAAGCGATACCCCCCAAGGATGGAATTCTCTATATCCCGCGAGGCCGTCAAGAAAAGAAGCTGATTGTGAAACCTCCAAAGAAATTGGAAGTGAAAAGGGGGACGCAAATGTACGTACCCAAGCAAGCCTATGTGGTACGGGGGACAATCAAACCACCTCGGCTGAGTGAGCCAGTGGTTATTGGACGCGTACCACAGAAGCCCATGACGAACCCTGCTGCGGTACTATGGAATTATCATCAGACGGTGGTTACGTACAAGGGTAAAAAGATCTTGGGTGAGCTGCTAAAAAAACCCCTTGTTAAGAAATATTCAAATGTAGAGGAGGTAAACAATGCCACCAGAAGGCGTTTCCCGCCTAAGAAGCCTGTGAGTGCTGAGGAAGACGAAGTGTTCTTTCAAAAAATGAAAATGGCCGATTATGAGGTGGTACATTTGTATGAAACTCTTGTCAAGCCTAAGTACAGTAAAGAGGAAGATGATAAGGTTTTCACGGCTGAAGAGAGTGAAGAAATACGTGGGGCAATGAGGAAAATGCTCTACGAAACCCATATGGTCCAGCCGGGAGAGGGCACTAGCACCGCTAAGGTGTTACACATGGGACCAAGCGCCAAGCTTCAAAACTGGAAGGCTACGCCATTCCTGATCAGGCGGGAGTCCTGGTAGACCCGTCCTGCTACTTTTTCTGCATCCTGAGTTATTCCAGGGTGTAACTCGGATGTTTCTTTTAGTTTCTTGTCTTTAAGTTCCCGAATGTGAACCCTGTTATCTTCAAAATTCCAAGAAATGAAATCAATATTTCATCGTTCATTTTTCTTTATCCTTTCTGATTTTGCTATTTTTCTCCTTCATTTCTTCTCTTTAGCTCTAATAATGCAGCTTTAAATAACATGACATGCTGGCGGACTTCATGCCTAGATCCCAAAACGCTGTCAAATTTTGAAATAATGAATCAAGAGTCGAAATGCAAAGAAGGTAACCTTGAGGAAATAAGACAAAGAATTGGAACAATTGAAGGAAAATTGGTTCGCGGTTTGGAAAGGTCCATACATTACAACAAAAGAGTGTGCTGTACTCAGGGCACATCCGGGCAGTTATACCAACAAAGAATGGCCCGCGCTTGTAACAAGAAAGTGCGCCCCAGGAATTTTGAAGTGGGACAGTTGGTACTCAGACGTATTCTCCCTCATCACCAGGAAGCAAAAGGGAAGTTTTCCCCTAATTGGAAAGGTCCATACATAATCCGAAAGATATTGCCAAGAGGAGCACTGTATCTGGGAGACATCGAAGGAAATGGTCCTAAAACAGCAGTCAATGCAGATGCAGTCAAAGGTACTATGTCTAGGCCTCCTGCGATGATGGCTTTTGTGCAATTGAGATGACGAAGGCTCTCCTTCTCGCTACCCAAATACTATCAATCCTTCGTAAACCCTTTGAGCCGGTTACGCTTCTTTGGCTACCCTCTTTGGAACCCGAAAGTACAAAAAAAAAAAGGAAGAAGAAATGAAAATATGGTGAAGAGAAGAAGAGAAAAGAAAAGAAAAAGAAAAAGAAAAGCAAAGAAAAGAGAAGAAAAACAAAACAAAAAACAAAAACAAAAACAAAAATTTGTTTCCCTGAACTACGTTTGACTTGATTTTGAAAGGATACGTAGGCAGCCTCTCGCTGAGGTTTAGTCACACCAAATTAAAAATCCCAATTTCCCCAAAAAATGAAACTGGGGCAGATGATATAATGGTTCGGCCATGAATCCGCCGAAATGGTTCCAAAGTTGTAGTTCTGCCCAAAATCCTTTTTACCCCAAAACCTTGTCCAAGTCCTTCCGATCAATTGGCAAAGGCAGGGAAGTGGAAAACGTCATGTTGGAATCTGATACAATGCAAATTGAGAGAAATAAAATGAGAGAGTCTTATCGGTGAAAACCTTCGGGCACCATAAGGCGATGGTGAGTAGAGAAACTGAAAATGAGAGAGTCCGCTTAGTGAAAACTCGCAAAGAGCACTATCGGGCGACGGTGAGAAGAGAAATGAGAGAGGTCGATTGGCGAAAACCCGCAAAGGGCGCTGTCGGCCGAAAAGAAGACATCTCATCACTAAAAGAGTCCTGGCAAGGTTCCCTGGTCTTGGAATGCGCATCGATGGTTTCACGGGAAGTTGGAAAGTTTCTATGGGTTGGGCGTCCAGTCCAAGAAGCATGTCATGTTCATTTGAAGCTAGTATGCACACCCCAGATAAGTCTTTCTTTTCCCCAGAAAGGGACGCTTCTCTTTAAAATCATATGCTTGCCTTTTGCATACTTTTTCTTTGAATCCCTTTCGGCATAACTCTAATTCCGTAACTATTACAAAGAAAAGGTGGCAGGACCGGTTTCACGGGGCTCCGCCTGGTCAGAGTCGAAGAAAATACCCAGCCTCAGTGAGTGCGTCATGCCAATCCCGACTGACCATAGTGGTTGATGCTTTGAAGCAAAGACATTGGAAAAGAAAGAAAATCAAAGGCAAGGGCAGAATAAAGTGAAAAGGTCAGAGCCCACACGGGCGAGTCATAATGAAATCCTGAAGGCTGAACCTAGTCGGTTTGAAAAGAGATTCACACTCAAGGCAAACGAGCAGCAAAGTTCTCAACGGAAATGGGGCCGGGATCAAGCAATTGAGATGATCAAGGCCACAAAACCAACCACCGTTTCAAACTAACAAATTGTTTTTTGTTGAAAACGGGTCTAATTCAAAGCAACCGTGCAAGAAGCAGGTGCAATCCAAAAGGAAATGAAATGCGCAAGCGCTGAAACAGCTTTGCAGCAGGAAAACGACCAAAAAGGAAGTTTCCCCCCAAATTATTTCATGCATTTTGCTAAATAAAAAGGAAAACATATAAAGAGGAAAACAAAAGAAAAAGAAAGAAGAAAAGAAATAAAAATGAAAATCCCAAAAGAAAAACAAATCATGGTAGCATAGGATCCCATTCCTTGATCTCCCGGCCAAAAAACCGAGAAGCTTTTTCTTTCCAAATCCCGGCCAAAAAACCGAGGATCTCCCGGCCAAAAAACTGTGGAGCCTTTTCTTTCTAAATCCCGGCCAAAAAATCGAGGATCTCCCGGCCAAAAATCCGAGGAGCTTTTTCTTTCCAAATCCCGGCCAAAAACCGAGGATCTCCCAACACAATCCTGATTTGATCGCTTAGATATGTGTCACAACTAACTCACGAAATTTTCCTAGTGAAAACTGGGGCAGAAAATTTCGTTCGTTTATTTGTTTTGGTATCTTAAGCAGGTCGACCTCAAGACACAAGGTGTGAGATGACCAATGGAATGAGTCTCAATCTAGAATAAGAAAAGAAGAAAAGAACAAAAAGAAATGAATTCAAATGTTGAAGCAAACAAAGGTGCGGATTGCTCAAAATTTGAGTAAAGTCATAGGCTCCGCCGATCCCGCTTTGACCCAATGCTGCATGAAGAAGTAAACACCTGCAACTTGCGAGCATCAAGATTCAGATCG
>NW_017670969.1:389068-393705 GCF_001879085.1 Nicotiana attenuata
CGAAATTTTCCAGTGAAAACTGGGGCAGAAAATTTCGTACGTTTGTTGTTTGGTATCCTAAGCAGGTCAACTCAAGGCACAGGGGTGCGAGATGACATACGGAATGAGTCTTAATCCAGAATAAAGAAAAGAAGAAAAGAACAAAAAGAAGTGAACTCAAAGTGCTGAAGTGGAGAATGACGCGGACTGCTCAAGATATGATTAAAATCACAAGCTTCGCATGCCCAGCCTTGATCCAGAGCTGAAGAAAGAACCAACACCTACAGCTAACGAGCATCAAGATTCAGATCGGAGTCTGCAGCAAGACCTAGCCAAGACTCAAGATCAAACTTCATGAGATTTATAGATAGGAATCTTGTAACTCGTAGCTGATAGGCTTAGTTAGTCTTTTTAATTTTGATTTTGATGTAATAAACGGGACCGCGGATCGGAACCTCGACGGCACCTCGCTCGTCTCTCAACCTCGGTACCCCATCACTTCATTCACTTCTGAACTACACGTGGCCTGATTCCTTTATAGCCAAGGATATGTAGGCAGCTCAGATACCAGGGCTCGGTCACATTCTCCTTCCTCTATTGGTCTCCTTAAATAAGGGTCGGGTCAAAAACCTGTCTAGTCATTCTTTGTCTGAAAACTCTTCGAGTTTCCAGTCAAAGAGGGGCATTCCCTTTAATAGAAACGGATTCCGTCAGAAAACCTAAGTTGCTGCCGTGTTGCGTCAATTTCCAGTAGTCGTCGACTATTTTCCAGGTTTGTTCTCTAGTTCCTATGGCCTTCTCTTCTTCCCCTGCTAATTTCTCTTCTTCCCCTGTTAAATTGGTTGCTTGCAATCGTTTTGCAATACGTTATTGATTGAGGCTGCTCGATTTTTATATGGATTGAATTATAGGAAAACCTAGATTGCTGCAACGATTTTCAGTACCTCGTCGTCGATTCTTTTTCCAGGTAAGTTCTCTCATTCCTGTGACCTTCTCTTCTTCCCCAGTTATTTTCTCTTCTTCCCTTGTTAAATTGGTTGCTTGCAATCATTTTGCAATGCATTGTTGATTGATACTGCTCGATTTTTATATGGATGGAGCGATTTACAGTGGATTGATGCTGCTCGATTGTTTATTTGGATTGATTTACAATGGATTGATGGTTGATGCTGCTCGATTGATTATATGGATTATTTTACAGTGGATCCTTTTGCTCGATTGTTTATATAGATTTATTTATAATTGAGATATATTTGTTGAATTCAGCTTCTGCTCATGAAAAATGGCACTAAGAATTTTCGACGGGTGCAAATTTAGCACCACTGATGAAAATACAGAGTATATGAAAGCCAATATAGTACAAATTTACACTCAACCCCAAAAGAATTAGAAGGGGTTCCTTTATAGTCACAGTTAATTCTAGCTATTCATTTGATTGCTAGATCCGCCCGGAACTTCGTATGTAGCAAGAGCCTAGTGCACCGTATATATTATAAATTGATCATTAACTCCTTTGAGTTTCTCTATCTGAACATGGAAATTAGAGAGTAGAAATCATCTTCATCACAAGGAATAGTAATTCTCGAATCATGGCTAAATCCAAACTCCTCTTCTGCTCTTTGAAGCAAGCTCTGAAATCTTGGATGTGTCAACCAAGAAATTGAAATTATGTACCTGCTCCTATTTTCTCCCATATATACTACAAAATGGCCTTTTGGGACATCATGGGGCAAGCCATTCTCAATATTTTTTCCAAAGCTATAACACTTTCTGTGCACCATTCTTCACACGATTGTCCCGTACCTTTTTCCATTATTCTCCAACATTGCCAAATTTAATGGCGCATTATTTTTTATCGTTCTTTTAGTCTCAGCTGAAAGTTCCAAGTTTTATGTGCCACGTTTTGGTTCAAAGTCTC
The DNA here is from genome assembly GCF_001879085.1 of Nicotiana attenuata. Classification (NCBI taxonomy): domain Eukaryota; kingdom Viridiplantae; phylum Streptophyta; class Magnoliopsida; order Solanales; family Solanaceae; genus Nicotiana; species Nicotiana attenuata. The sequence goes on from NW_017670969.1 coordinate 390,966, forward strand.
ATTCTGTTTGACTATTACAAGGTAAAAATATGCATTTTGTTAGCTCAGAGCTCGATGTGCGAGTGGATCCATTAGTAATAATATGACCTTAAATACTATGAATGAACTACAACAATTAGGATACTTATCTATGACCGCATGTTCATTCCATTGGCATCTAAAATAAAAGGAAGACAAGTAAGGCTTAGACCTATAGAAAGAATAGGAATTGGCATATTCATCTCTTGCATATCCATGTTAGTCTCTGGTATCGTGGAACATGTTCCACGAAGAAGAGCGATAAGCCAAGGGCTGTTGAACAACAACTTAGTAATAATTTGTGAAAGAATAGCTTTTTATGTTTTTGCTAAGTCGTTTGTGATATCTCTGTTAGATTGATAGTCGATTGATTGAATTGCTTCCTCCTCTGTTCTGGTATTATTTTGTGAATTGGTTCCTATGTATAGAATCCTTCGACAGTCAGTACCCTTTAGTTTCTTGTTAGTTATAGTCAGAATGTCCAGCCTTAAAATTTTGTATAATTTTTAAGTTTAATAATTCCATTCTTAAAAGTTTTATGAATCAATATAGTAAAAATTGGCAAGTTGTCTTTGGCTATATTTATTTCTCATTTACATGTTTATTCTATGATGACTATGATCTGTTTATAAATAGCAAAATATTCCATATCAATTGAGCCCCATATGTAGTAGCCCCATATCACTGCAATCATCGTCTTATTGTTAAAAAAGTTCACACCTTTTTAGGCTTTGCATAATCTGTTGAATTTTTCAAGTTTATTTACTCTGTCTCTTTCTTGTCATGTTTAGTTTAAGTAGTCTTTAACTTAAACTTTAGATGGATGATTTCATCACAATTATATTAGGCTTTGTATACTTTTAATATATAAACTAACTTATATTCCATTTAGCTTTAGAACTAGTTAAATTGGCGCTCAATAAAGAAAAGAGCTATAAACAAATTGGTAAAATTGGAGTATATATCTGGATATTCAACAAATATGAGTAGTAAGTTTTGAAAATTTTAAAATATATGATATATGGTTCTTCTATAAAATATAACTTTAATAATTCTATTCTTAAAAGATTTATGAATCAATTGTTAAAATAGTTTAACTGTTTAATAGTTTAACTGTTAAAATGATAGTTTTAATAGATTTATGTTTTATAGTTTCAATTGTTAAAATGATATCTTTGAACTATGGAATTGCCTACTAATAGGATTGGTTTTTTTATTTTGAACTACCTTTTTTATCAATTTCTCCTTTTTACTAATAAAAATTTGTAGCTCTTGCAGTAATTACAGAAAAAAAAAGGAATATCTTGAGCGTCATGGACAATCCTAGAAATAAAAGATGGATGTATTGTGATAGAGTTAGTAAAGAATATTTGGAGGGAGTAGATGATTTTTTAAATCATGCACTTTCTGAAAAACGTGGAGAAAAAATTGCATGTCCTTGTACGGAGTGTGTGCTTATCCATCAAGTAAATCGGGCTACAGCATATAATCATCTTGTGGTTAATGGTATTATACTGTCATATGATACTTGGTTTTGTCATGGGGAGTCTCTAAAGGGATCAAACAATGCTGGAGAAAATAACCGAAGCCATTCAACTCTAAGGGGCGATAATATGCGAGGAATGATACATGATGCATTTATAGATGTTACACAGTTCATGGATACTGACATTAGTGAAAGTGGTGGCATGGATCAAAACGTACAAGAGAATACTGCTCCTCCATCTAGAAATCAACCTCATCCAGAGGTGGATAAGTTTGAACGTCTCATGAAGGAGGCAAATGAAGAACTGTATCCTGGATGTAAGAAGTTTAGCAAATTGTCTTTTTTGCTGCATATGTATCGCTTAAAATGCACGTTCAAATGGTCAAATGAATCTTTTAATTCTTTGCTTGGACTATTGAAAGATGCGCTTCCTGAAGGAGAAACATTGCCTCCTTCTTTCTATGAGACCAAAAAGATAGTTGAAGGCTTGGGCTTAAAGTAAGAAAAAATTCATGCTTGTCCCAACGATTGCATGCTTTTTAGGAAAGAGTTTGCTAATAAGAATGTTAATGAATGCAAAGTTTGTGGGGCTTCTAGATGGAAAAATGATGCTAGAAAAATTTCAGCCAAGGTCCTAAGGTATTTTCCTTTAAAACCAAGGCTACAGAGATTGTTTATGTCTTCAGAAACTTCTAATGCAATGCGATGGCATCATGAAGAGCGCAACAAAGATGGAGTTCTACGGCATCCTGCATATTCTGAAGCTTGGAAAAATTTTGATAGTAAATATCCCGAATTTGCTGGAGATCCTCGCAATGTGCACCTGGGATTAGCTTCTGATGGGTTTAATCCATTTGGCACAATGCGAACTGTACACAGTACATGGCCAGTGATTTTAATGCCATATAATCTTCCACCATGGATGTGCATGAAACAAGAGTTCTTCATTTTGTCCTTACTTATTCCTGGACCAAAAGCTCCTGGCAATAATATTGATGTCTATTTGCAACCTTTAATAGAAGAGTTAAATGAATTATGGGATGTTGGGATAGAAACATATGATGCCTCTGCTAAGGAGATATTTCAAATGCGAGCAGCTCTCATGTGGACTATAAATGATTTTCCAGCATATGATACTCTCTCTGGATGGTGCACTTATGGTCGGTTTGCATGCCCTTCTTGTAACATAAACACTCAATCTAGAAGGCTCAAACATGGCAGGAAGTTTTGTTACAT
>NW_017670970.1:0-8053 GCF_001879085.1 Nicotiana attenuata
GGTACAGGACCGGCCCTAGAAGAAGAGCAAATGAATAGATTCTTCGTCCGGGCTCTGGATCCCCAATATTACAAGAGGTTGATGTTGATCGAGGGTCAAAAGTTCTCTGATATCATCAACTCGGAGAAAGAATCGAAGAGGGCATCAAGAATGGTATGGTTACAAATCTTGAAGCATTGCAAGCCACCAATAAGGCTTTACAAACTGGTGGCGCGTCCAAGAAGAAAGATGTAAGTGTCGTGATGGTCGCATAGGGAGCCAAATCACCACCAAAATACCACACTTACCTATCGCCTCCACTTACATATCAGCCCATCCCGAATTACCAAGCACCCGCACCCTCTTATCCACCTCCCGTTTACCAATCCTCTCCACCTCTCACATATCAACCCACCTCACCCACATACTCTCAACCAGCACCTGTTTACCAAGCTTATAACGCTCAACCCTCTCACTATCAATCACCACCCACCCGTCAAAAATTTCCGAGACCCAGACCAAATTTTGACCGTAAACCTCCCAGACAATACACAGCCATCGCAGAACCAATTGACCAGTTATATGAAAGACTTAAAGCTGCTGGTTACATCACTCCTATCCCAGCCAAAGCTCCAGAAAATCCCTCCCAGTGGGTCAACCCCAACAAGACCTGTGCGTATCACTCCGGCATGAAGGGACACACCCTTGACGAGTGCCGTTCATTGAAAGATAAGATTCAGACCCTGATCGACAATAAGGTCATTGTAGCAAAGGAGCCCGCTCCTAATGTTCGTAACAACCCCCTGCCTGACCACAAGGGTGGAGACATTCATATGATCGAGATCGAGGATGATTGGGACCCCAAAGGGTCAATAGGTTTGATTGCTGAAGGGGATGAACCAAAGAAGCCAGCGGTTACCCTTAACCCAATTGTTGTGCAGAATCAGCCCTCCATGGACGACGAAGTAAATATGACTATACCTCTTGAATTTGAAGCGCCTCCCTCTGCAAAGGCGCCCGGACCAATCGAGGTTGAATTTGGAGTTCCAAAGGCACCTACACCCTTTGAAGTTGCTGTGTTACCACCAAGGGTGCCTATTCCGGTGGCAATAACTGACATAACACCATTCCACTCAAATGCCATACCATGGGATTACACTGCCGAAGCTAGGAGGAAAGGAAAAACAAAGACAGGAGAAACGATTGCCGCACAAGGGATGACTAGAACAGGGAGGGTCTACACCCCAGAGCACCTAGCCGAATCCGGTAAGCAAGCCCCGGGACGTCCCATTGAGACAGGACCCGACGATCTTTGGAGGAAAATACAGGCTAAGGAGTACTCAGTCGCTGAACAGCTGAACAAAACACCAGCACAGATATCTATCCTGGCTCTTTTGCAGAGTTCAGACGCTCACAAGAATGCCTTAATGAAGATACTAAGCGAAGCCTATGTGCCCAGCAATATAACCGGGGGTGAAATGGCGAATATGGTGGGGCAAGTGTTGGAGAGCCATAAAATAACCTTCCACGAAGACGAGTTGCCGCCAGAAGGTTTGAGCCACAACAAAGCACTGCACATCACCGTGCAATGTGAAGATTATTTCATCACTAGAGTCCTGATTGATGGAGGATCAAGCCTCAACATCTGTCCGCTGATAACTCTCAGAACCTTGGGAAAAAGCCTGCATGAGATCAAAGATGGGTCTATCAATGTCAAAGCCTTCGATGGATCCCAGAGATCTACTATTGGAGAAATCAGCCTGTGCTTGCAAATGGGGCCAACATGGTTCGACGTCGACTTCCAAGTGATAGACGTCCCGGAATCCTACAACTTGCTGTTGGGACGCCCCTGGATCCACGCTGCCGGAGCCGTAGCATCAACCCTGCATCAGGCGGTAAAGTTTGAATGGAACCCCCAAGAGGTGATCATTCATGGCGATGGTAGTAACCCCATATATAGTCGCCAGACTATCCCAATGATCGGGGGCAGAAGGAGAATAGGCGGAGAGACATACCACCACATCAAAAGGGTCAACGCTGTAGACAAAGACAAGTGGTGGGACAACAAGATCGAAAGTATCCTGAATTGGTGCGGGTACGAGCCTGGAAAGGGACTTGGTAAAAATCTTCAGGGGATCACTAAGCCCATCAAACTGAAGAAGCATGGCACTACCTTTGGCTTAGGGTATGGTTATACTTGGAAAGAATTCCAGAACTGGTCGCCACCATGGCGCGACCCCTACTATCCATTGGAGTTTCCGATACCTAGCCTGGAACAGACCTTCCAACCGGCAGATACTATATATGGGTCAGAAGAAGATGAAACATTGGCAGCCATGAAGAATTTGTTCCTGGAGGATGATGACATGGACTGCTGTGTTCTTTTTGAGGAGGAAGGGGAGGAAGGCCCTTCCGTACAAGCTGTGAACAGGGGAGACCGCCTCAGCAACTGGTCAATTAGGACCGTCAGAGCCCGGAGGTTTCGGGGTAGCAAGGCTAAACAAAAGCAGCATGCATCGCATTTTACTTTACTAGTTGATTTTCTTCCCGCATTGTCTTTAATTTCGAAAAGAGCTCCGATGTTTCAAACAGCTTTGAATTTAATCAAAGCATTTCAGTTTATCATATATATCTCGCTTATTATTTTCTCTATCATTTACTCTATTTTATACAGCATTACTATTACTTATCTTGACGATGAACCAACGACTGTGACTTGCAACGAAACAACGCAACAAAAGGACATAGACTCAGAAGAAGATGAAATACCTGAAGAGGTCGTCAGAGAGGTTGAGAATTTTGAGAATAGACCTAAGTCCAACCTGGAAGAAACTGAGGTCATTAATTTGGGAGATACAGAGAACGTCAAAGAAACTCGCATCAGTGTTCACTTGTCGCCATCAGAAAGGGAAAAGTATACGAAATTTTTAAAAGAATATGAGGACATATTCGCCTGGTCGTATGATGATATGACTGGTCTCAGCACGGCCATTGTAGCTCACAAAGTGCCAACAGATCCAGCCTGTCCGCCGGTAAAGCAGAAGCTCAGGAAATTCAAGCCCGACATGAGTTTGAAAATCAAAGAAGAGGTTACTAAGCAAGTCAAAGCTAAGGTTCTCAAGGTGGTAGAGTATCCGACATGGTTAGCCAACATCGTGCTGGTACCAAAGAAGGACGGGAAGGTTAGAATCTGTGTCGACTATCGGGATCTCAACCGGGCTAGTCCCAAAGATGACTTCCCCTTGCCAAACATACACATTCTTATCGACAACTGCACCAAGCATGAGCTGCAGTCTTTTGTTGATTGTTTCGCCGGATATCATCAGATATGGATGGACGAGGAAGATGCAGAGAAAACGGCTTTCATCACGCCGTGGGAAATGTATTGTTACAAAATGATGCCATTTGGGTTGAAGAATGCTGGCGCCACCTATATGAGAGCCATGACTACTATCTTTCACGACATGATACACAAGGAGATCAAGGTATATGTGGATAACATCATCATCAAATCCAAGAAATCCACTGATCATATGGAAGATTTGAGAAAGTTCTTCAACAGGCTGAGAAGGTATAATCTGAAACTGAATCCCGCCAAGTGTGCATTCGGGGTTCCTGTCGGAAAACTACTGGGTTTCATCGTGAGCCTTCGAGGGATAGAATTGGACCCGTCAAAGGTCAAAGCCATTCAAGAATCGCCACCGCCAAAGAACAAGAAAGACGTGATGAGTTTCCTGGGGAGACTCAACTATATTTGAACTACGCCTGACCTGATTCCCGTTTAAGAGGGGATACGTAGGCAGCCCTATGGGTTCGGTCACAATTTAATAAAATTTCATGTCCCCCTATTATTGGAACCGGGGCAGAATTTTGAGGAGGGCCCTCAAAATTTCGAAGACAGTCTTGAGCCGCTCATCGCCAGGGATGTCAGCCCAGTGAACTGGGGCAGAATTTTGAGGAGGACCCTCAAAATTCCGAAGTTGATTTTTCATCCGTTCAGCGCAACCGTCAGAAGTGCCAGCCTAGTAAACTGGGGCAGAATTCTGAGGAGGACCCTCAAAATTTCGGAACAAGAAAGGTTGTAATGCTTTGAACCACGTCGCAGTCGTTGGTTCATTTAAACAAAACCATTTTCTACTTACGTTATATTTGTTAAATCATGCATAACTATGATAGCTGCTGTTTAGCGACGCTACCCCAATGATGCACGACGACGGAAGCCACGAAAGAGCGAACTAACCTTTCCCCTTTTCAAAACTCACGATTTTCTTTGGATGCAAGCACCCAAGTCACAAAGTTACCAAATATGTTACGCAATCGCATTGAACCGTCGCACCTATTCGCATTTGCTATCCGCACGCAATGGCCCCAGCAGCCGCAATATCACGATCAGCTATCAGCTAAGAATTTTTTTTTTACTATTCGCTTTTATCTTATTGCATAAGGCTACTTTTCTGCCTTCCGAGACTAAACGTTGTCTCCATCTGCATTTCCTGCATTGCATAAGGCTACCTTTCTGCCTTCCGAGACTAAGCGTTGTCTCCATCTTCATTTCCTGCATTGCATAAGGCTACTTTTCTGCCTTCCGAGACTAAACGTTGTCTCCATCTGCATTTCCTGCATTGCATAAGGCTACCTTTCTGCCTTCCGAGACTAAGCATTGTCTCCATCTGCATTTCCTGTATTGCATAAGGCTACCTTTCTGCCTTCCGAGACTAAACGTTGTCTCCATCTGCATTTCCTGCATTACATAAGGCTACCTTTCTCCCTTCCGAGACTAAGCGTTGTCTCCATCCTACATTACCCGCATAAGGCTATCTTTCTGCCTTCCGAGGTTAAGCTCTACCTCCACTAGCATGGCTGAAATATCGCCACCTCATCTTTCCTGCTTGGTTGAAATATCGCCACTTTATTTCTCTTGCATGGCTGAAATATCGCCACCTTTTACTTGCGTCCTGCAATCGGCTGAAATATCGCCATTTACATTTTTTTTTGTATCGGCTGAAATATCGCCAAACTTTATTTAAACTCTACATTGGCTGAAAGATCGCCAGATCATACTTAAAATTTCCACCATCATCTATACCTATGTTTTCGGTCGGCTGAAATGTCGCCATTTACATTCTTTTTGTATCGGCTGAAAAATCGCCAAACTTTATTTAAATTCTCTATCGGTTGAAATATCACCATTTACACTTTTTGCATCGGCTGAAATATCGCCAGACTATTATTTAAATTCTCCATCGGCTGGAACATCGCCTGTTTATTTAAATTTGTGTCGGCTGAAATATCACCATTTACATTTCTTTGCATCGGCTGAAATACCGCCAAATCTTGCATCTCGTGGGCTGAAATATCGCCAAACTGTCCAAAGGCGTCATCGTTCGGAGGCATCATCCTCATAGCCCGAGAACACTATGCCATGGCTCGAGGACCCCACTTTATATCCTGCACATCATTATTCAAAGGCATCATGGTTCGAAGGCACCATCATCATGGCCCGAGAACGTCATCTCATAGCCTGAGAATCCCTTAATTTTGCGTTCCATGGCCCAGGACATCATGGTCTAAGGACGTCATCCTAACCGTCCGAGGACAGCATTCATAGTCCAATGGGAACTTGCATACGTTTATGCACGATATACGCCTATATTGCATTTGCAGGTACACCGTCTAGCAAACGGCCATCTCAGCAGGAGCGATCCCGCTCCGGTTCCCGCAGCCCATCCGACTCCAAACACCCTTTCCAAACCTAAGCATCGCGTCCGTTCCTTTTCGAATCTCCATCGACATACTCCGTCAATGGTTCCTGAACTACGTACGGCCTGAGTCCTGTAAAACCAGAGCTCGGTCAAAGTTCTTTCCAATCGCTGATCCGGTCAAAATTGGCCATCTTGTCTTTACCCGACAGCTCTTTCATCCTCCTCGGGTAAAGAGGGGCAGCTGTTGATACCCAATTTTTTCCTATGTATTTTTCGTACCCAAAATACTTCCAAAATAGCATATTTGTGCATATATAAGCACACCCATGAGTTTTGATATTTTTTTGGTGATTTTTAAACCAATTTATTGCCTATTTTTATACCATAAAATCCAATAATTATTCCCAAAATTTTTTATTTTGGTGAACGATTTATTTTATTCTCATATTTACATCAAAACATAGCTACCATGATTTTTGCATATTTTTTTAAAAATTCATTTGGTATTTTTAAAACCAAATTGCATATAATTGCAATACTAGCCTCTTTAAAGACTCAATTGTAATTATATTTATTAAATTGACTCCAGTATTTTTAATTTGATAATTATGTATCATTAATCATTTTATCACATTTGAGTTATTTCCAGAAATTATTTTGCTATTTTTTATAAATTAAAACAAGGAAAAAGTGGCAATTTAAGAGTTAGCCCTTTGCATTTCAATTTTAGCCCGAAATTTACCTCAATCTTAAGCCCAAATCAGTTTCTTAATTAACCCGACCACCGGCCCGTTTATTTTTACCCACCCGGCTCCCTTTTGATCCAGGCCGTTGATCAAAATGATCAACGGCCACATTTTCTCCTTACCATTTTAATTCCCAAACGACCCTAACTCTTCCCCATTCTCCAAATCCGCCGCCTCTGGTTTCTCTCGTCTCTCTCGAACCCTCTCAACCTCTGAAACCCTAATATCCACCTACCTCCAGAATCCATGGCTAATCTAGCCATGGACAACCTCTACCCACCATCTCCTGCTCTCACACGCTTGTTCATTGAAGATTCAAGGCTAGACCTCGAAGGTCTTCATCCAGACCCTGGTCGGTTCGAGTTTCTTTGGCCGTTTCCGGCTTTGCTCCGGTGTATCTCAGCCTCTCGAGCCTGGATTCGACCTTGTTAGCTCAGAACCATTCTCGAGACTTCCAATCCTTCTCGTCCTTTTGGGTTCTCAGAAACCCTAGCCTAATCGAGGTTCCTTTTTTGCTTATTCGTCTAGATCTATGCTAGATCTATGCTGTGTGTGCCATTTTAGAGTTTTTCCCCAATTTTCCCTTTTCAAAACTGTTCGAATCCTATTTTTAGGGTTTTCTAAATGTTTCTGATTCTTTTACTCTTTCTATGTGTGTTCATGCTCGTTGTTTTATTCCTTGTTATGTTCAAGCCTGCTCTTGTGTTTCTTACTGGATCTTTTACGGAGATTCTTTTACCTCTTTTGTTCACATGTTAGCCTAGGTTATTGACTCGCTTTTGCTTATGTGTTTAAGCTCATGCTTTGATTTTGTTTCTGAGGTCTGTTGATCATGCTCTTGCCTACCTTCGTCTCAAAACTCGTAATTTCCTCTTACTTCTGTTTGTGCATATCTGCCTATCTCTGTGACTTTGAACGATTCCCTCACCTCCGACTCCATGTGAAACCCTAAGATTTGGGGGGTTTTCTTTTCTTTGAAGTGATACACACTAGGGTTTCACTCTGAAACCCTAGGTTTACAGACTCATGACGAGTCTGTAATCGAACTTGTGAACTTATTTGCCTATGATTATGGAAAAAACTCTCATTGTTCTTCTTTGTTTTGAACTGCATGCTTATATATAAGCCTCCCTTTCAAAGTTTTATTTTCGAATTCCTTTAATCAGGCTAAGAAATTTGTCACTAATTTCTCTTGATTGAACCTCTTTTACCTTACTGATGTTTTCCTTAAATAATTGATCTTGTATCTTCTGTGATCTTGTACCAACGTTTGAATTATTTACTTCCTTAATTATCTCAGTCTTTTTGTGATTTACAACTGGAGCCGAGATCCTTTGACTGATTTTTAAACTTGTACCTTATTCTTACTACTGTGCCCTCTTTCCTTAAATATCCAATTGTGTATGTGACCTTATTTGTGCACCATATGATCTCTTTACCTTAATTTAGCCTTAATAAACTGATTCTCTCTTCCTTCTTAGTCGTCTGAACTAGACCCTTAATTAAAGGAGTCTGTCTACCCTAATTGATACTAATTTGATTAGTTTCTATGTTTATACCTTTGTGCCTGCCTCACCTGTTTTCAAAACTATATAAAGGGCTCAGCCCTCCCCTTTCAAAACGGGT
>NW_017670970.1:8101-163101 GCF_001879085.1 Nicotiana attenuata
CCTCTTTGCTTTCTGAAATACCCTTTAAGCTCTCCTTGAATCTTCAAGTGTTCTGCTGAAAACCTGAGTTGTTTCTGCTGCTTGCTTGCTGTGGTTACTTTGCTATTCTCTTACTGTGCAACTGGTATGTCCATCTTAGTTTAAATACTGCTCCTCCACTATGTGTTTCACATCCTAGTTCTGTTATGCTTTCCTTTACTGTTTTTCTGCAACTTTGTCATTATTGTTCCTATGTGAATCCCCTTACCCTTTACCCTTTGTATGTGAGTTATGGTTCAGGGCATAACAGCACTCCAATTTGCTGTCTATGATCCTGAACTGGATTCTTTGAATCCCAAACTCAATCAATGCCCATTCCCTTTTCCCCTTTTATGTGTCTGAGCCCTGGACTGGGGTTTGATAGTGTCCTAATCACTATCTAGACTTTGGTCTGACCTTCAAAAGGTCTGCTCCTAACTTGTTCAACCAAACAAGTGGTCAGGGGTGTGCCAGCCTACTTTGTAGCTAGGTATGACCACCACCTGTCATGGCTCCCCAATTCCCCTTTCACTTTGCACTTACTCTTAGCTATAAGTTCTGCCCTCTCTTGCAAGCCATGCTTTGGGACCCCTGAGCTCCCTCTGAACTTGGATGCATGAGAGTTGGCTCTTCCACACTGCACTATTCTAATTCTGATAGTATCCTGGGTGTAAGCAATGCCTGGAATCCCTGAGATTCCTTGGAACTTTGAAACACCTTGGATAAAGAGAAGGCTTTGGAAATCTGGATCCCGGAAGTGGCTCAGTCGCATGTTATTAGACATTAAGGTTGAATTAGGCTACTCGGATCTAGCTGTTAGCTTTTGATATATCTTTTAATTTCCAGTCCGATTCATTGGATTGTAATAATTTTGTATGAAACTCGGGGAATATAGTAAGAAGGTGTGGGAGGGGTCTTTACTTTTCTTGCATCCAAGGGGTAGAAATTATGAGTTAGGATTTTTATTCAAACTAGAAATCTTGCCTATAGGGTCTTTAATACTGATTCAATCACATAGAGACCATGCCTATAGGATTTAACGCTTAACTTTACCGCAAAATCACCTAGAAAGCATGTCTATAGGATTTAACATTCATGTTCTGTAATGACACATATAGAGATCATGTCTATAGGCTCTTGCATTTCTGCATATATAAATGTCATTAGGCAAACCGTTTATAGGCTTAATAACAAAGTTGCATATAGACATCATGTGTATAAGACTCCTATTAATGTCATGAAAGGGTGTTAAAATCGGTAAACGTATAGAAAGCATGCCTATAGGAAACCTCGTCTTTAATAGCATCATTCGTTCTTAAGCAGTATCGATTGCTGGAACTAGTGTCTTTACTAAAACTGGTAATTTTCTACTTCTGAAACCCGCTAAAATTGGTAAACCTTTTTCCTATAACCAATCTGCACTCCCCCGAAACTCGTAAACCTTTTAATCAGTCTACATCTTTTCTGAAACAACTGGTAACTCTTTTGTAAAATTGGTTTGCATCTTTTCTCTTTGTTTAAACTGATAATTCTTTTTTCTAAAATCAACTTGCATCTTTTCTGAAACTACTGGTAACTCTTTTCTAAAATCGGTTTGCATCTTTTCTCTTTGTTTAAACTGATAATTCTTTTTCTAAAATCAACTTGCATCTTTTCTGAAACTACTGGTAACTCTTTGCATCTTTTTCCTGAAATTAATAGATCCTACGCCTAGGTTTTTATTTCAACTCATAAACAAAGGTTGGCTAATTAATGAATTGGGTCAGTCCCTGACAACTGTATCCGAGTTGCCTAATGCAGACTCTCTGTTTAAATACATGTGTTGAACCAGTCCGCTCGCTGCTTAAATTTAATCTAAGACCAAATCAGTATTTATCAAGGCATGCTAAACTAAATGATTGTTTGACTTCTGGGGTTAATTTGAGCCTTGTATGCTTGCTTGTCCTCCCCTTTTACTTGATACTTGTTTTGAATGTCGAGCTAGAATTTTATCCTTTAAACTCCACAAAGGCCCCCATCCCTTTCTTCCCCTTTAGGATTAGAAGTCCTAATACCCCGGGATTAATAGGATCGAGACGGGTAGTAGCATGCGATAAGAAAACGATACCGTTCCGCTCTTTAATACCTTAACGGGGTAGGAAGGGTAGACATGGAGATGATGATTACACGATAACACTCCGCGTACAACTGAGTACCAGTGTTGTGCGAATGATCCATGTAATGTATAAACCTAGGACCCCTTTCTCCTTCTTTATCAGTTTAACAAAATTTTCTGAATCTTTAAAGCTATTGCATTTTCAATTTCTGCTTCTCGCATGATCTTTCGGATTATTTGCACTAAATACTTGACCTTTTCCTCTACTTGCACGTTTTTTACAAAAATTGCTCCTTTAAAATTCAGCACTTCTTTTAACCTTTTGTGCTTCTTGTAATTGTTTATTTACATTTACATCTAAAGTCACAATTGTAGCATGGCCGGGAACCACACTAGTGGATCTTGAGGGGTGCCTAACACCTTCCCCTCGAGATAATTTCAAGCCCTTACCCAAAACTCTGGTCTGCATCTTTAATTCTTCTAAAAGTGTCCTAATGCACTATAATCATTAAGTGGCGACTCTCCAAACTCTCAAAAAACCCAATTCCCAAAGTGGGAAAAGAGTAGTCTTCCCAAATGTCGTGAACCCGATTCCGCGAGGAAAAAAAAGGGGGCGTCGACAGCATGGCAACTCTGCTGGGGATTCTTTAGGCTTTTACCATTGCATGCTATATGTGACTTTATTGCTTTCTTTTACTGCTTTTGTTTAATGCCTTTATCTGAAACCGACTTGTTTCTTTTGTTTCTTTTTCTTTAATTACTTTCATTTACCGCTTTCCATCAATACCGTTGTAATTTTTGAGCAATTATTGTAAACATTTATTGTATGAACGTGAAAATACATGTCAATTTGTTTCATTCTTGTAAACTGCATCATCAACATCATATTCCACTCGTGCCAAACAAATACCATAGCAACGCTTATAATGAGTAGTTGCGCACTTCCAATACTACCACCCCCTAAATTTGGCAAAGGCATATTTGCGGTAAAACCAGTCGATCAACGGTGTAGTCGACGGTTCCATGCCTTTCCCTCTTGAGTTGTCCGCTCAAGGGTACCAGTCTAGCACTTCAAGATAGAAACCTTACTCCGTTAAACTGTACGTGCATCATGGTCAAACCTAGCCGAGTCAGTTATGTTGTCCACATAATGACTCATTAAGATAGCCTTGTCCAAAGTCCACCGGGTTTCCTTGAAATCCAAACGGACACCTCCACGTTCTATGCATTTATTTGGAGAACTTAAGTGCTTTGCTATGCTAATTATTGATTTAAAAGTCGAGTCTGGTGGGGGTATGGGGCCTAACACTCTGTTTTGTAGAAAATGAGGCACGAGGTCCCTAGATTTGGCATGGTAACCAACATTCATCCAAGGCTACTGAATTGGTAGAACGACCTCCATTCTAGTGATCAAACACTCGTCCACAAGTACCTAGGGAATCTGCCTTCTCTCCTAGAGATTCAACCTAACAACAGAATCATAGAGGCCGCAACATTGTTCTGGGATAGTGATAAATGCGGGCGGACATCTAGCCCGAGGCTACTTACTGCTAGGACTACGCGAGTTGGTGGAGCTGTTTGAGGGAGACAGGACTGCCAAATCTGGGGAAGGTCCTTCTGGGACCAAGTAGTTAGGAGTCCTTTATTTTGCTTTAATGATGTAATAAGGCCAATGGCCACTAGTGACATTTACTTTCTATTATTTAGAGTCGTTTTGGATTTTTCTTATTTTTATCAATAAAATGAGGCATTTAGCATTATAAGTTCTCCAAAACTATTTGTCTCTTGGCCTACCTCGGGCACAACGAGGCACCAAAATTAGGGCGCGATTTATATTCTCACCCAATGTGTTTAAATACTGCAATCCTTTTTCCTCAGAACCCGCACTAACTTGTTACCTTTTTGTTTTTTTTTCTTTTATTTTTATTCCCCCCCCCCCAAAGGTTGGTTCGTGCATTCTTGCACCATCAGCATACTCCATAAGATCCAAGGGCCCTCCACCTCCTCCTCCTCCGAGTCCTGTCCGGAACAAAAACAAAGGCAAAATGGGAGATACAAGTGCCAGAAAGGAGATTGAGATTCCTCAGGGTACCCCGGTTGCTATGGAAACTACTGCACAACTGGAACAAAAGCTGTTGAAATATCGAGAAGAACTGGATCAGGTTCGGAATTTGGCAAACCTGTCATTTTCCCTCACCGCCCCTGATGTCAACACCCAAAATCGATGTTGATCCTGCATCAGGACACCCTAATGGTGAAGTCTGAGGCATCTGTGTGTACCTCAAATGTCTTGGCAAAGTCAGGTAACGCTAAGACTGGCTCCTCTATTACAGTTTCCATAAGGTGTTCAAATGCCTTTTGACAATGCTCCATCTAGACCCATGGCTTGTTCTTCTTCAGTAGCTCAGTCAATGGGGCGGACTTTGCTGAGTAGCCACTGATGAACCGACGATAGAAGTTAACAAGGCCAAGGAAGGATCTCAACTCTGTTACCTTTGTAGGTGCCTCCCACCCCTGGATTGCACGTACCTTAGCCTCGTCCATGCGTAGCTCACCATTGCTAATGGCATGGCCCAAGAAGTGCACCTTTGATTGTGCGAACTCGCATTTCCCTCTCTTGATGTATAGCTCGTTCTCTCGCACGACTTTGAAAACCTTCCTTAAGTGCTCCATGTGCTCCTCCAAGGTGTTGTTGTAGATGACTATGTCGTCTAGGTAGACTACCACGAACTGATCAAGGTAGGGATGGAAGATCTTGTTCATAAGGGTAGAAAATGTGTCCAGTGCATTGGTTAAGCCAAAGGGCATCACCAACCACTCAAAGGCTCCATATCTCGTCACACATGTTGTCTTTGGCTCATCCCCTACCACAATACGAACCTGGTAGTAGCCCTTTCGAAGATCCACCTTGGTAAAGTACTTCGCTTGCCCAAGTCTATCGAAAAGTCAGCGAAGAGCGAGATCGGGTACTTATTTTTCACTGTGATCTTATTAAGTGCTCGGTAGTCTATGCACAAATGCAGCGATCCATCCTTGTTCTTCTGGAAGAATACTGGTGCACCAAAAGGTGCCTTTGATGGTCAAATGGGACCAGCATCTAGCAGCTCTTTCAATTGTTTCCTGAGCTCCTCTAGCTCGGGCGGTGCCATACGATATGGGGCGAATGCGGGTGGTTTAGCCCCTAGCTCCAACTCAATCTTGTGATCCACCTCTCGCCTAGGCGGCAAGTGCTTAGGCAACTCCTCGAGCATGACATCTTTGTTTCCCTCCAGCAACTTCTCTATGCAAGGCGGAAGTGTCTCTTGAAAACTCTTGTCTTCCTCTAGACTTGCAATGGTTGCCACGAATGCCGGCTCCCCCTTCTTGATCCCCTTGACAACCTGCATAGCTGAGAGTTGTTCTTGGATCTGTTCGTGTGGCATAGTCACTGTAGGTACCGTGCAAGCTCCTTCTCACTCCATAACCAAGAGACGTTGGAGGTAGGGGTCGATCAAAGTATGACAATGTCTAAAGAACTCTTGCCCCAATATGATTCAAATATATCCATAGTGGTTACGGTAAAGTTTTTCATACCTTTCCAAGCTCCCAATTTGATACCAACTCCATTAGCTACCCCACAGGCATTTTGTACCTCTGCATTCACGGTCTTGACGCGAGAGTTGTTGGAGCAAGCTTCAATTCTAGTCTCTTTGCGGCAGCCTCAGTCATGAAATTATGAGTTGCTCCAGTATACACCAGTGTACAAGCAGGCTTGTTGTTGATGGTGAGATCCACGTACTGATTGCCATTCTCGGTAGGTTGGATAGCTTGCTTTGTGACAGCACCACATAATCCGATCATACCCAACTGTGCGGTTCCTGAACTCTCTCCTTGCGGCTACTCTTTTCGTTCACGGTCTATGGCGTTGAGGCTCTTTAGGTCGGGACAATTCCTGAAGCCGTGTGACCCTCTGCATATGTAGCATCCCTTCTTCTCGGCCTGTGCTTTCTTCTCGGCGTAGCCTGACAAACACTCGACTTTTTGGAATCTTGAGTCTTGGAGTATTGTTGTTGTATCTCCTTGCCTTTGCCACGATCTCCCCTGCCTTTGACATTGTTAACCTTTGACTCCTTGCCAATGCCTTAGTCTTGCTTGTCATTCCTGAAATCATCAATGATTCGGCCTCTACTATGGCTTGGTCTATATCACTGACTTGTCGGCGTTGCAACTCCTGCTTAGCCCAATTTTGCAGCCCATCCATGAAGTGGAACGACAAGTCATCATTGGTCAGGTTGGGGATTTGGCCTCCCTCGTCACCACAACATTGTTAGCTGCCTCGGTCATGCCAGCATTGACATGCTCCTCGAGAGACTCTATCTTTGCCTTCATATCAACGATAGTTGTTGGCCCAAGAACAGGTGAAGTTTTGAATATTGACAAAAGAACTCAATCATGGACCAGGTCCATCTTGTGAAGCACAGTCATGATCAATCTATACATGTGATATGCACGTGAAGGAGATAAGGTCTACTGATCAAGCAGCAATATCTCCTGATCTAATCGAAAAGGTTGCATATTAGATAAGGGGAGAAAGTCTCCTTATATGAAGAGAACACAATCCAGGATGAAGATAGTGTTAGAGTTTGAGATCATCATGAACTCTTCTACGATAGAAGAGCAGCAATTGGGTCCCAATCAAACTCAGATTACTAACCTATTAAAGGACAGTGTTGTCATCTTTTACAGGTATTGCACATATGCAGAAGTTAAACTAAATTGAGAGCAAAAGAGCAAGGCGATTTTGCAAGCAATTTATGTGTGATTTGAGTGTGCACTCCTGAAGCTACTTGAACGAGATAAAGGAATCAGTAACATTGTGTCTATCTTTTATTCTAGTTCAATTGTAGTAGGTGTTTTAAAATTGTACCTTTCAGCTTTCATAGAGGCAATTGTATTAGGTACCTAGAGTGTTCAAGTTATAGCTAACTTGAAGTTGTCGCAACAGTTGAGGCTGTGTGCCACAACGGGATTAGAGTTAATCCTTAGGTTTACAAAGAGTATTGTAAATATTGTTTTGGCTCGGTGATTTTAGTGGAAGTTTGGGAAAATCCTACTGAGTAGTAGGTCGTGGTTTTTTCACTTTTTGAGCCAGGTGTTTTCCACGTAAAAATCTCTGTGTTCTTTATTTTTTGTATTTATTATTCCACAAACAGTAGTAGTTGGAACACCTAGAAGGACCAGGTCCTTCCATAAAAAACTTAAGCGAAAATTGGGTACCACACAAATCACCCCCCTCCCCCCCTCTTGTGTGGTATTGACGCTTAAAACATCAATAGTACTCAAAGCCTCCATGAGCTTGCACTCTAAGATAGTGATGGTTTGCCTTAGTTCCATCTCGGTCTGTGTACGTCCCTCCAAGTCATTTCGGATACTCTCAATCTCTTCAAGAGTCTGCCCCTCAAGAACGCTAAAGGTGCTTTCCACCTTCCTCAAGTGTTGGCCAAAGATCTCCATGGCGTCATCCTCGCGTTCATCTTCATCACCCACTCTTTACCGAGCGAGACGTCCTCGGGCAGGACCTCCACTTCATCTTCGCTCGCCTCAGTGGCAGATGGTTCTTACGATGTAAGCCCTTCATTGACACAACCTGGGTGGCACCTCCTGGCTCTTGTTGGTGGCATTCCTCTTTTTGCTACGGCCGCTCTTGCCAGCAGCATCCTGGATGACGTTGGCTTGGGTGTTGGTAGCGTTAATATCTCTGTTGTTCGCCATTCCCTTAGTTGAAACCTAGCTCTGATACCACGTTGTCCCGTCCGTAGTAATTAACTAAGTACACGTGTGGCACTTGACAACTCGCTCACGATCTTGCACAACTTGTTCACGTTCTTGCTATGCCATGTCAGGCTTACTACACTCAAGATCGCTAAGGGAATGCTAGAAAGAACAGAAGAGAATTGCTAAAGGAAGCTTTGTATTAGAGAGAACTTGAATTGTTTGCTTGATGAATTACAAATGAATGGCCCTCTTTATATACTAGTCTCCTAGGGGCTAGTGTATAAATAATAATTATTACACAAGTCCTTAATATTTACAAGATAAGGGCTTTCTCTAGAATTCTCTACAAGCCTAGAAGATTCCAAGGACTTTCCTAGCAAATCCATAAGGATCTAGGTTCTTCCTAAGGAAATGTCCATACCTCTCTAGAATCTTCTCACAAATACTAGTCTTCTTCTTATGTAAGCTTCCACATGGCATTAATATATGCCAAATGGCGCCTATGTGCATGATGACGTGGCGGGTCATCACATTACGCCCAAAAAAATCTCACTAAATGCTTAAGTGTATGTCCAGAATAATTAGTCGCCCCCCTAGATCGCCCACGCCTAGGGACTAGTCCAAAAAACACCTTTTAAAACACGAATGACAACTACTTCCTCCGGTCTACTTTTTTTCATTTTTTGGCTTTTTCCTTTTGGTCCAAAATATTTAATTTTTTCTAATTTCAAGAATGAATTAATTTATTCCCCGAAATCGCCCTTGGAGTAAATAATGTTGGAGTATGTGTTATATTTATTTTCCAATGCAATTGAACTCATCCATCTCAAATTGGCGTTTCACTTCTCTAGTAGTCTACGTACTACTTGTTATAATTAAAATCTAGTGATCATTTCATCTCCTATTTGTGTCAGGAATTTGAGATCAGGCAATTGCTCCCTACAAACATACTCGTTCTCATATTCAAAAGGAATGTTTAGATTTACGTTATGTGATGAGATTTGATTTTTTTTTTCTGGTTGTAGCCATATTTATTTCATCATTTTAGAAAATTAAACCTTCTTTTATAAGATAATTCTTGGTGGGAAATGTTGAAATTTTTTGGATCCATTTTATATTTCACTGACGTTTTTAAATTGAAATTACAAGACAAATTGAGATTTCGTGCTGAGAATATGAAATAGTCTTTTATGCTCACAAAGTTTTTGATGTGTTCTGTCGGTTGCTTCGAGTTCTGCTAGTTGCTCCGTGCACTAGAAGTTTAATATGGTCAATTTCATTGCTAATTAACATTAAAATATAAAAATTTTAATATGTGTAAAAATAACCAAAATAAAATAAAGTGGACGTGATGGAATAATTAAAGGAAAATTTTCACATACGAACAATTGGCCAAAATTTCACGGTATAGCCAGTTTTCGGACTGGTCAATCAAAAATAGTCAGCGTTTACCAAGTCAATGAAAAATAGCCACTGTTTTGCTGCAATAGAGACCGGTCCAGCATAATATACCGGAGTTCGGTGTACTTGTGTATGAACTCCAGCATATTATGCTGGACCGGTATACTTTGCTGGCTCCAGTATAATATACTGGATACTGGAGCACTGGTGCTCCAAACTCCAGTATATTATACTGGACCATTATACTTGCTGGAACTCCAGTATATTATGCTGGAGTTCTAGTGTATTTATGCTGGAACTCCATCGTATTATGCTGGAGTTCCAGCATACTATCCTGGAACTCTAGTATAATATGCTGGAGTTCAAGTATACTTATGCTGGAACTCCAGCATAATATACTGGAGTATTTTTCGGGTTTTGAACAATGTTTTCGCTCAGATTTATCTTTACATAAAAAGTGGCTAAATTTCGATTACTTTTGAAATTGGGCTATTTTTGAACGACCAGTTGTATATCTGGCTATTTTTAAAAATCAGCTCCCTACTTTTCAATTTTATAGCCCATATTTCAATTTACAACCAATTAGCCCAAAATTAATAGGTTAAGATTCAACATCCAACTCCAATAGGTTCTAGAAATTAATATTTAATTTTTAAAAAAGATTGCTCAAGCTTTTAAGTTAATTTTCGAATCAGTAACTGACTCAAATATTAGTTCAACAAACCAAATCCATTTGGATGGTGAAAATTTAATTTTTAACAAGCTTAAACATGTGGGTTTAAATTTCGAATTTGATTTTGTGAGAAATTTGGAGTGGGTGTTATTTAGACTTGTTAGAAATAGTATAAGGAGGTGGTATATAAAATTTGAAGTCATTTAATGGAGATTTGGACTGGTTTTGAACAAGAATTGCAACTGAAAATCGTGGAAGAACTTCGTCTACAGACGCTTGTATAAAGGTGTATAAAAGTGTATAATAGTGTATAAGATATGTTTATACACTCATATACACTATTATACAAGATTATACATAATTATACAAAAAACTGACTTCGTCTTCTTCTTTGCGTCTTTTCTAAAATTTAACTCAAATCTACTCCAAATCACTTCAAATTTAAATTTGAACTCCTTTTGATATTTTCAATCAATTGGAACAACACCCAATCCAAACAACTAACAAACTAAAAAAATAATATTTTCGAAAACAAAGCTTTGAATGGCCTTCAATGGTGGACTTCTACTCTTCATTTTTCTTACTTGCAACCAGGTGACACAGGATAAGAAGCAGCAATGGCGGACAACCCTTTGAAGCATACATAGAAGATGTGAGAAGAAGACAGAGAGTGAAAATAATGGTTGTGAGAACACATATTTAACTTCATAGCTTTTAGAAGCAATGATTGTGAGAACACATATTTAACTCCATAACATTTAGAAGCAGTGGTTGTAAGAACACAAGTTTTAAATTTATTAGTGCTTTCAAAATATGTACAATATAGGTTAGATTGAATAAAACATAAAAATATGGACCATTTTGTTATGGTGTGAAGTCACGTGTATTTTCTTGTAATTCTTTCATAATTTTGAATATGTCAAGATATGCATTCGTTGAATTAATATTATCATCAATTTAAGCGTGGATGAAAAAGGATCCAATCTACGTGTAACACATGCAATTGTCAATATCGAGAGAATCTACGTATTCAACTCCACAAGATTCATAGATCGATTGAGTGAACTTGTTTAGAGTCAATAATGACTGCAAATAAGACATTTCTCCTCTTATTTTAAATTTTTCTTTTACTTCTTTTTCCTTTTTGTTTTTGTCATTGATTAAAAGGGAGGAGAAAAATATCCCTTGTTGAAAGTAAACTGCCAATTCATACAAGCAAGCAACTAAAGTAAAGGATTTGTTTTATTCTTTTCAGAAAGAAACAAAATTTCGAAATCTTTTTACAAATGTTGTCAAAATATTTTATTATAAATCACTAAAAGATCTATACAAGTTTTTATTTCTTCCACATAATAAAATAAGCTACTAATACCCTTATTTATAATAGTACGAAACTTATTTTAACTAGAAACAAGAAAGTCTATTCCTATATTAATTATGACTACAGATCCTATTTAGACATGAATTAAATAATTTTGCAAATACCAAACCCTAAGTAATTTATGTATCCTACTACAACTTTGAATTAGTTTTCTAACATTCTCCTTAATTCAAAGTTGTATGTTGTGTGTTAGGACACTTCTCTCCAACTTTTGCCTTTTGCTTAAGAACATGTCTCCATCCCTCGTTGATGTACTTTGCCACCACACCCAATTTTTATTGAAGCGATCATCTTCAACTCCCGTTGATGCACTTTGTCACCAACAATCAATTTTGTTGAAGTACCTGTCTTCAACTGCCGTTGATGCACTTTGTCACCAACAACCAATTTTGTTGAAGCACCTGTCTACAACTCACGCTGATCCACTTTGTCACTAACCATTGATGCACTTTGTCACCAACACTCAATTTTGTTGAAGCGCCTATCTTCATCTCTCCCGCTGATGCACTTTCACCAATACTCGATTTTGTTGAAGCACCTGTCTTCAACTCCCGTTGATGCACTTTGTCACCAACACCCAATTTGTTGAAGCACCTGTCTCCAACTCACGTTGATACACTTTGTCACCAACACCCAATTTTGTTGAAGCACATGTCTTCAACGCCCGTTGATGTACTTTGTCACCAACACTCTATTTTGTTGAAACACATAATCAACTTTCAACTTTTTTAAACATCTCTCCAACTTTTAGAGAAGAATTTCTTCATCTTGTGCATTATTGGTTTGCACCTCTTTAAACTTATTCTTTTTTCTTGAATCTGTCTCGAAACTTTTCATCGAATAACCTAATTTTGTTGACAAGTATCTATGATTTTGCCAACATCCTTTTTGTCCCGACGGGCGACACACATTGTGTAGTGCCACCCGCCAGAAGCGGAAGCTACTTGATTCTCTCCCAAGATCGTAGAAGCTCTAATACCAATTTGAAGGATAATATTTTATTTATAGATCTCTGAAAGCTCTCTGCAGTTCTCACAAATCTTTGCCATTTTTTTATTTCCTCCACACATAAAATAAGCTACTAATACTCCTATTTATAATAGTGCGAAACCTATTTCAACTAGAAATATGAAAGTCTATTCCCATATTAATTATGATTACAGATCCTATTTAGACATGAATTTAGATAACTTTGTAAATGCCAAATTCTAAGTAATTTAGGTATCCTACTATAACTTTGAATTAATTTTCCAACATCCATTTAACTTTGTCATCAATTTTCTTGTTGCTAAGAGGACGAGGGATTTCAAATAATATAAACATGGTAAATATATTTCCTCTTTGTTTCTTTTTTTCGCTGTGTTACTAGAAGCCTTGTCCGTTAAATTTGATTTGTCAAAATGACAACGTTGTCAAATGTAAATGAGGATTCAAAAGCTCACTGAATATGACCTAATTAGGCACCCTTTTCAAACCTTCTTTGGATTTAGTAAAGGGAATCCTCCAAAATGCGTTCTAGAAAGAGCAAGGTTCTTATTCTTCATATTTATCTTTCTGTCGTTATCTTTTACGTATAAAAAAAGAGAAAATGCATAAAGTACCTATTAAACTTGTCGAAAAAAATATTTATATACCTAAATTTTACGGGCGACTTTTTACCCCCCTCATTCTTGATGAAAGTGTATTAATTATTCTCCTTAGAGGTGGGTTGGCAGAGAAAGTGTTTACACTTTCTTGAAAGAGCGTGGCTGGCAAAAAAACAAGAAGTTAAAATGAATTAACTTTAACAAATATCATTTTTAATTAAATTTAAGTTTTTCTTAATCTTTTCATTTTATTTTTTGTTCTTTTTTCTTCTCTGCACTTTCACTTTCTTCCTTTTCTTCTTCCCTGCAATTAAAATGACCTGACTTTATGAACCAACAAGGCAACAACAAAAATCACCTCTATCATTTTTTTTTCAAACAGACCTTTTGTTGTTCTGGATCTATTTGGAACTCTTTTTTCAGTAGTATTTAGTAGATGAAAAAAAGCTAGAGTAGCAATAAGAAACTGGTACGACATTTAAATGGTGAAAGCTACAAAATTCTATTGTTAATGCAACCACTATATCCGGCAGCATCTTTGATGCTAAGTTAATTAGAAGGCTTTGACATAAAAAAAGAGGAAGAGAGAAAACGGGAAGGAAAGGGGAAAAAAAAGTAAAGCAATTGGGTTTGGCGGAAAAAAAAATTCGCTAAAAGACTGTCAGCAAATAAAATTCCGATAAAATAGTCTCACATAAAATCATTTACGAAGATTAAAATTTAAGATATAGAAAGAAAAAATCAAGTGGATCTTGATTTGAGATTTGACCATGGATGAATGCGAGAGGATATGTGGAGTGACGGGACAGTTGGGTAACTAATTTGACATTCAAGTCTAATAATTTTAATATCTTTATGTAATTAATTATATTAGAGAAAAAGAAACTCAAGAAATAATGTTTTCTTGGGCAGTTTGAGCTTTGATATTTCATGGCGGAATATGGGTGTTGGTGGGTAATAAAGAAAACGGAGGAAGGTGATGGAAGATAAACTGGAAAAATTTCAAAAGAAAAAAAAAGGAAAAACGAGAATTTTTTTTAGATGGCATTTATGTGGTTCTGACGTGGCAGGGGCATGCGTAACACTTTCTAATACAAAAGTGGTTCTTTAATTTAGGGAGATAATTATTACACTTTGATCAAGAATGAGGAGGTAAAAGGTCGCCCGTAAAGTTTAGATGTGTAAATAATTTTTCCGAATAAGTTTAATAAGTACTTTATGCATTTTCTCTAGAAAAAATAAGCAACATGGTTTTATTAAATTCAGTACGAAAATTTTGGTGCAAGGATTTGGAAAATGGAATTGGTCAACATTGCGTGAAGAATACGAAATGAGAACCTAAAAATGATTTAACGTTATAGTATTTCAAAAATCCACATTAATATCTTCAACAATGAAAGACCAATATATATATATATATATATATATATATATATATATATATATATATATATATATATATATATATTTACGCGCAAAAAAATGCGTAATTGGCAGACAATTTGTCCATATCACCTATTCCACGACCATATAAGCAAGGCCAACGGCAGGGGCGGATTTTGGGGTGGAAGGGGTTCACCCGAACCCTCTTCGAGGAAAAATTATACATTGTACATATAAGGTAATATTTTGAATCCCCTTGATATAGATCAGAAGCTTAACTTAATGATCAAGAGGGTTCAAAATCTTTGTAAGGTTGCTGGTTTAATTTTCACTAGCTATAGTTTCTTTTAATTTTTTTTAACTTTTTCTTTTTAATCCTTAAGAGAAAATTCTACTTCCGCCACTGGCCAATGATTATTCAATCAAATAAAGATGTTAAAATGACAAATTCGTAAGTTTGATAGCCGACTTGAAAAATCCATGCAAGTTTAGGGGCAGTAAGACCATTTTGCCCTATTATTGTGTTGGAGGAAATCCTATATATTTAAGTTACAGCTAGCTGACTATATATATAACCTAAACTTTAATAAAATATTTAAAAAAAAACAAATTCTATGAATTTCACCTCGTACTCCATCAATAGAAGGTCGTTAGCTTCCCTCCAATCCATTTAAAACTAAAATGAATAACTTATCACAGTAAAGAAGATAGGCCATTTCACAAAAATGAAAAACTTAATTCTTTGGGTGAAAAGAGAATAAATTGTGACCATTCTTAATATTATTCTTTTCTTTGCTTTTACTTCATTTTTGCTAGAAAAAAACTATTTGCCAAGTGTTAATGACCTGTGGTGGAGGTCTTCAACAACGACAACATAGAAATCTCATAGGGGTTTGGGGAGCATAATGTGTATACAGTCTTACTCCTACCTTTGTGAAAATAGAAATATTATTTCCGATAGACCCTCGGCTCAAGGAGGTGAAGGTCTTATCACCAAGATATTAGTCTATATTTAATCTATAAATTTGTATTCTCTAGAATGAGTGAATTATAAAGTGATTTTTTTTTGTTGCAGTTTGAAGTCTAAATATAGTAAATCAACAACAACAACTACAACAACACATACCTAGTGAAGTCCCACAAGTGGGGTTTGGAAAGGGGAATTGGATGCAAACCTTAACCCTACCTTGAGAGGGTAGAGAAGTTATTTCAAATAGACCCTCGGCTCAAGAAAGATGAAAAAAAATAGTATAACCAAGCAATATCAACAACAAGGACTAGAAATATAATAACAACAAACTAAGAGCTAAAAAGTTGATGGACAGAAGCACTAGCAGCAAGCATTGATCACAACAAGATACTAAGAAAACAACGCAGAAGGTAAAAGGAAAAAAACATGTAAAATAAACAATCTAAGAACAAGAAAAACTAACAGACTAATCCAAATACCACCGGTACAGATCATAAATACGCTCGACCACCTGCTAACTTTTTATATTAAATTATCAACCTCCACATTCTCCTATCAAGGGTCATCTCCTCGGTAAGTTGGAGCCACATCATGTCCTGCATGATCACCTCTCCCCAATACTTCCTTGGCCTCTCTTTACCTCTCCCTGTACCCACGAAAGCCAATCGCTCACACCTCCTTACTTGGCATATGAGCTTCTTCTCTTCACATGCCCAAATTATCTAAGCCTCGCTTCCCGTATATTGTCCAACATGGGGGTCACGCCCACCTTTGCCTGGATATCTTCATTCCTAATCTTGTCCAACCTTATATGGTTGCACATCCATCTCAACGTCCTCATTTTCGCTACTTTAATCTTGTGAATATGAAATCTTTTTGTTACACCCCATGTTTTCGTACGTAAGAGTACTTCTTAAGTCATTTGATGTAAGCTCAGAAATGAGATCATCTTTGAAAGTACATAAAGTAAGTTAATCATGTTACCATGGAGGTTACAAATATCTAAGATCATGAATGCCAAGTACCAAGAGGGTTGGAAGGCTTAGAAGCTAAACAAATTGAATAAAATAAGTTCCGTCGAAAGTCGACAAGTTGGGAATGTTATAAAATGTACTTTTGGGGTGAGAATAGGGTGATTAAAATTATAAGGAGGTTATGTTATGAGTTATTTTAGTCGTATGATAGACGTGTGTTATGTTTTGAAGTCAAGCAAGTTGTGGAACAAAAGTTGGAAAAGGTCATCACAAGTTACATTCTTCAATGTGTTGAAACTTAGACCAAATATAGTGGAGCTTTTCTCCCAATATACTTGGAATTAGGGGATTATCTACCTGCCAAATTGATGATCTAAGAGTCTAGTTTCTAACGCATTAAACCGCTCGTCGATACGATATAGGAGTAGAGAGACATTTGCAGTTACGCGAGATTGCGCAGGCTGCATAGGTGACAAGTAGCTGTGTCACTAAAGCTTTTGGGC
Organism: Nicotiana attenuata; assembly: GCF_001879085.1. Taxonomy (NCBI): domain Eukaryota; kingdom Viridiplantae; phylum Streptophyta; class Magnoliopsida; order Solanales; family Solanaceae; genus Nicotiana; species Nicotiana attenuata. The sequence continues at coordinate 24,840 of NW_017670970.1, forward strand.
AATATATTTCATGTGTCATATGAGGTCTTTTTTGGACATATTATATACCAAATAGAACACGATCACACTTACCCTTAAGCTATCTACAAGGGTTTCCAAGAATATTAACATCCCGGGTACGAAATCAAGAAGCGATGACATTAGAATGATCCCTACGAGATTGAGTTGAGTTGTTTGAAAAATTTCTTGGAAGGTATTAAGGACTCATGGAGTTAAGGTATGTTAAGGCTAAACCTTTCTTTCATTTTGGCATGATCCAGTAATTACATGTGTTTGATAACGAGACATAAAGAAGTTCATATTCCTGAATTAATATACATTGTCCTAGTCTCCTAAGTTACAGCATTCTCTCTTATCAGGTCTTCATATTCAGTTTAGTTTTGTCTTCTTTCAGCCAAGAGAGCAGAGAGTCTATATATATATATATATATATATATATATATATATATATATATATATATATATATATATATATATATATATAAATACATACAATATCACAGTATTTTCACCACCATCGAGCTATAATCGATGGTAAGGCCCCTATTAGAAAACCTCAGATCAGATGGTAAGTTATATACCGAACCTACTGTGGCCGAGCACCTATGAGCGAGCCCAGATGACCGAGATACAGAGCCTAGTATGGCCGAGCACCTATGAGCGAGCCTACTACGGCAGAGCAGTTACACATACCGAGCCTTATAGGGCCGGACAACTATTTTAATTGCTATATTGAGAGAGATGAGTCAGTATCAGCAGGTAAGCATACCTTCAAATTATATTTGACACCCAGGTACTTTTAGTTATTATATTATCAGTTCAGTTTCAGCTTTCAGTTATTCTTTTGCCTTACATACTCGGTACATTATTTCGTACTAACGTCCCTTTTGCTGGGGACGCTGCATTTTATGCCTGCAGGTTCTGATAGACAGATGGATAGACCTTCCCAGTAGACAAAGTCAAACATTAGCTTGGTTGGTAAGCTCCACTCCTCGGAGTTACCAGATCTATACCGTGGAGTCCATTTTATATATACAGGTCTGATAGGTAGGTCGAGGCCATGTCCCGACCATGATACAGTTCAGTTATCCCTAGAGGCTTGTAGACACGTCCTGTATATTTTTTATGTCAGTATAGTGGCTTTACCAGCCCTCTGTAGATGTTTAGTTTGGTATTGTTGGTTGTAGATATTATTTTAAGATGATTCATAATATGGCCTCATCGGCCTAAGTTGAGGGTTACCCCTCCTGAGTTCACAGTTACAGAGTGGTACGCTCGGGCCAAGTATGGCACCGAGTGTCGGCCGCGCCTCTTCAGGTTTGGGACGTGACAAACTTAGTATTAGAGTAGTTCTATTCTAGGGAGTCTACAAGTCGTGACACCCCGATGGTACACACTCTAGAACAATACATTTAGATCTGAACACTAGAATGTCCAGAAAAATTTCAGAAGACAGGCAGTGGAATCCTAGAAGGGATAAATATTTATCTTTGTATAGCTCCCGTCCCTAGTAAAGAGAGAATGGTAGGTGACCTGAAAAGCCAGTGGATAGAGCAAGGGGAGCTAAAAGCAAAAGAATATTTTGTTGAAGTTTTCAGAATAAGGTAATAGACGAAAATATTAGCAGGAGAATAAAAAGAGAGTAAATAAAGTATTATTTATAAGATGTGATAAATGGATGATAATGGTAAATCAAAATATGATATGATGACAGAGTCTATAGTCAAGTGAATGAAAAGATAAAAGGTGACATGCCTTGAGACAATAAAAGAGTATAGGCCATAAGCCATATCCTCATTTCAAGAAATGAGTTGGTGAGTCCAACGTGATTACCAGAATAAAAATTTAGACACCCGGAGTAAGAGAAATCAGCATGGGCTAGTGAATAAGATAAACTGAACATCAATTAAGGATCAAATGATGTGATAATAGTCGACATCAAGAGAATTTCAAAGATCGCATTCCAGTAACAATAAAATGGACAACAGAAGAATAACCTTTAAAGGTCATTTAGGAAGACGCTCTGCCAAAGCAAAAACTTTGAGCAAAGTTAAGCTTAAGGGACTAAATGTGCCGGTTACACTAGGTGTCACCCTCGTGCGTAAGGAATTCACTTATCCCTGGTAGAGAAGGGTCACCGCAAGGCGAGTAAGAGTTAGTGAAGACGTGAAAAGATTCCAAAGATGAAGAGATAAACCATATATAGGTAAATCTTCACAGCATTAAATGCTAGTACTCCCCTAAAGGGGGGAAGACTGTGTGATATGGTAGTAAGTCAGAGTTATGTAGTTCAAGTAACTATGGAATAGTAAAGAAAGAATGTGGTAAAAAGGCAAAAGGAATGAGATTGCATTTATTCAGATCTTATAGATATATTACGACTCCAGAACATTATTCAAGTATGATGTCGGGAGAGGCAGTAAGGGTTCCCACATTAGATGTTATTGATAAATAAGTGTGAATGAACATTTGATACATTAGGAGCCAGTACAAAAGGTAAGTTAAGACAAAAGACATAACCCAAGAGAGGTTACACAGAATATAAATATGAGCATGGGCTGACGAATATGTTAGTAGTTGATTCAGGAAGAGCTTAGTTATGGCTAGACAAGAGGTCCCAGATAAATCAGTAGATCATGCAAGATAAACGTAGTAAAACCCAGCATAGGAAATTCAGTCTCACAGATACGTCATCGTAATCCTTGAGAAATATTTAGATAGGAGTTGGGGTAGTAGAAAGTACAGTATAGGTGTTAGAGAAATAAAAGAGAGTGCCACTAGAGAGACAATCGAAAATTTAATTTAGAAGCAACCTTACGAGCACAAGGGCGTTGAGGTAAGTAACTAAGGATAATGATAGGCGAGTAAGAACATCAGAAATTCCGTGGGGTATACAATGTAATAAGCTCACAGCTTTACAAGAGTCAGAGGGTCTTCCCTAAGCACTACAACAAAAGACTAGTTGAGAAAATAGGGAAGAAGGCTTCAAGCTAAGCATAGTGACCCAAAGAGGATGATCTTATAACAACAATCTCACTATAATATTGTATACACTCCATAAGAAAGTGGCACCTATCATGGCTGGTGAACAGAAAAAAAAGTAATATTCGAGATCATATGTGTTGCACGAAATTCCAATAGGTGTGGGCACTAAGATAAGCCAAGTATTCATGCAACAAGTGGAAGAATGACCAGGAAAAGTAATTGCTTACTTTTTAAAGAAAGTTGAGAAGGCGCGAAAGGAATTATTCGATCAATGACCCAGAGTTAGTTGCATTCTGAACGCACTTAAGATTTCGGTGTATTATCCATGCAGCATATATGTTGACATTCCTATAGCAATAGGAGACTCTGATATAAGTTAAAAGAAAGAATTGGGTCCATTGTCACACCTCCTTTTCACAGACCCGAGGGGGATATAAGGGAGTTTTTTCCACTTTAAGTGACATTATTCGAAATGGGATTATTTATTTAATTTTTAGAGTCGCCACTTGGAAAATTTTAATGGGTGTCCCAAGTCACCAATTTATTTTAAATCCCAAATCGAGGAAATTTCGACTTTCCTTTTGAAGTCTGCGAACCAGAAATTCTGAATAAGGAATTCTGTTAACCCGAGGGAAGGTGTTAGGCTTTCCCGGATTCCGTGGTTCTAGCATGGTCGCTTAAACTATTAAAATTGGCCTATTATCTGATTTATTACATATTATAAACCTATTGTGCATTTTTAGCTTTGTAACTGCTTTTAATTATTTTATGGAATTATTCTGGAACAAGTTACGATTGTCGTACACTTGTTTGTTTGATACACATTGCGAATCGTGTCACGGGAACCGTACTCACGATCTACAACATGTTTAATTTATTTAAAATTATTAGTTGTTATGGTCGGGTCATATAAATGTACCCCCAGATTTGAGAATTAAGTACCACAACTACATCACGGGAACCGTACCCGTAGCTATGATGATTTTATCAATTAACGCGCCTAAAGCAAACTACGAAGGTTCAAGGCATTTCTAAACTAATTTTGTACTTATATGAGGGCCATAAATTATAACTTGTCTAATATGGCACATCTCAAACTTATTAACGGAATCTAATTAATTAAACACTAAGAGTATTAGAAATTCACTTTTAAACTAAAGTTCAAACTAATTCAAGGGAAATTGCTTTAAAAGAAACATGGCCGATTATTTGAAGGAAATGGTTTGGGCCAACAATAGCATTCAGATGGGAAATTAAGAGGCAGGCCCTGACATGATGAGGCCATGCAGTTCCGTTTCAGATGGCCTCATGGTCTAAAGCCCAAAGAAACGACCTAAATCTTTTGAGAAACACAGACTAAATAAGGTAGGACTCGAGGTCGAAACCCCAGGCACGTAAATAACATATAAATTCAGGAGTGTTGACATGAGCCCAACAAGGCCTCCAATAACAAACAATCATTTGGCACTCATGCTTGACTTAGTCTTCAACTAGTTTCAAAAGACAATTATAAGATTCCAAATTTACTTAAAACCTCTGTTCAATACATATAATAGACAAATGAAATCCTATGAGATTATCCAATAAACAAATATGAATCGAAACATCAACCTCAAACTAAACATGCTTAAAAGCACACCATAAGTAAATCAGTGCATAGCTTGACTCTTAAAGTAACCTAGACCATTTCCTTTTCTTTTTAACATGATTTTATACTAACTACTACTTAAGAAACAATCAGTTTCCCATCGCATGAACACAACACTATGTTATAACATTCAAATGAATTGCATATCAGGAAGAGAACTAATATAGCATTCCCTACTTAACATGATTGAACGCAGAATCTAACTACTGATTCGACTAACAGGTTTTCATCAAGTTTTTGTGACAATCCAAGATCAGATACAATAATAAGAGTTCAATTGTCACAAACCAACATCTAGTTATAAGGTGCTTGATAGAAAATTGAATTCCCACTAGGTACAAACCAAATACAGCTCTTAGAAGAGTATTACGAGCAACCAGCAAAATACAATGCATCAGATAAACTCAGAACCATGTAATTCAGGAAAAAATGAAGCTAAACTATGAAGCAGAACATGTTGAGGCTATGCTTAAAACTCCAGATTTCCATTTCACACTTCAATTCAAGCCTCACATGAGGTAGAATTCAGAAACATGTACCTGGAATTCCATAGAGAACCAAAGGAATGAGGAATTAGCAAGAGCAGCAACAGGATCAGCCTAACCCAGAAATAGAACAGTACCCAAAACCAAGCAGCTCAAACCAAACTTTTAAATCCCCAAAAATCAAACCATTTTCACCCAAATGCAAGACTTCGAAACCTTTCAGAATTTCTAGCTAACAAAGAAGATCAAAAAACCAGAAACTGGCCAAATTTTGAGCAATTTTTCAGTGCTTTTTACTTGAGAGAAAATACCCAACCGTTTTCAATTTTTTGTGTTTCTCAAACTCTAAAATCTGACTTGTGAGTGAAGAAAGAGTGCCTTTATAGGCAAGTCTTAGGGCAGCAAGAAGGAATTCAGTTTTTGCACTTTTATCCTTTTGAAGTTTTCATTTTTGCTGTTTAATCCTTAGTTAAAAAATCAGTATTTCAGTTTAGTCCCAAAGACACCTTCCCAGAAGCTTCCTAAATCAGTTATACATATATTCCCTAGCCTAAATTCCTAAACTAACCCTTAAATCCCTGCTATTTACTTCAGAAATCTCATGGGTCAATTTGACCTAATGGTTCAGCTAAAAAAAACCTGGGCTTGCAAGACTGGTTTAATTCCTTTTTCCTGGACCTCTGATTAACAGAGCCCAAATTCAAATTAGGAAAATATGAATTAAGGGTCAGGCAGAATTTTAAGAGTTACTTTCTTTTGAAAACCAATAAAAATGAAATAACAACAAGAACAAAGAAGTTAAAACAATCATGCATTAACAGACTTTAAATTTAAACATGCGAATGATTCAAAACGAAAAGAAAACAATAGAGAAAAACCGAAGAGATGAAGCAAGAAGAGATACAAACTGGAATTTAAACGCAAAAGAAGAAGAAAAATGAGAGAAGGAAAAAGAAAGATAAAAATACCTAAGAACCAGTCGGAACAAATCTTGAAATTACCCCTCGAGCCTTCGATTTTGACCGAAATGGGCCTTAATCGTGTGTTCTCAAACGAAAACACACGAATAAGGTCAATTTCGGTTTCAAACCTTCATTAAACTCGTTGATTTGGGATTTTGGGATTTTAGGGTTCAGGTCTTTGATTTAAGATTCGACGAGTTTCAGAGGGATTCGGGGGAAAAGAGTTATGGATTGGGAAAGGGGATGATGTAAGGGTTCTATTGTATTAATTTGGGGCCGGTCAGAGGTAGCGCCGCCGGCTTGAGGCGGTGGAAAATTGGGGCAACTCTAGGGTTTTTGTTCAGTCTCTGAAAAGGGAGACGATGGGTGAAAGAGATGAGTTAGGGGGGTTACAGATTCGGACAGTTTTATACTTCCAATCCCCACAGTTCCTGTCCGTCCCATTGAGTAAAATCAACGGCTCAGATGATGAGAGACTAAAACAGTGTCGTTTGGTTACTTAAATGAACGGACCGGGTTGGGACGCGGATCTGGGCCAATTTTAATGGGTAAAGGGTGTTTAAATCAATTGGGCTTTGGGAATTTAAGTGGGTTTGGCCCAAAACAGGTTTCCTTCTTTTATTTTCCTTTTTCTATCAATTTATTTTCAAATTCAAATCTTTTTCTTCTCCTTTTTTTTCAAATTAAAAATAAAACCCTAAACTAATTCTTAAATACTAAATTAGCCTACCAAATTATATTAATTACTTAAAATATTATTTACAACAACTAATTAATTACCAAATTGAAAGTATACTACAAAAATCGAAGCTAGAAATCAAAATTGCAAAAATGATTTATTTTTTGTGATTTTTTCATTTTTGTAAAACAAACTAATTTACTAATTAATCTAAAATATGTAAAATTAAATCCTAAATGCAAATGCAATGTATTTTTGTATTTTTCATGAATTAAATAGAATTAAACATGCACACAGAAATGCAAATAATTAGAAAATTCTACAATTACTCCTAAAATAATAAATAATTAAAAGAAAAATCTAATTCTTGGGAATTCTGTAGGAGTAATTCGTGTGAGGCAAAAATCACGTGCTCACAACTGCCCCTCTTTGCTCGGAGACACGAAGGGTTTTCGGGCAAAGATAAAATGAGCAATTATGAGGGATTTTTCCCCGTTTGACACTCCATGAGAAGCATTTTTGAAAAGAGTTGACCGAACCTTGCTTCAAAGGTTGCCTACATATCCTTAGCTATTAAGAAATCATGTCAGTGTAGTTCTGGAAGTTTTGGTAGCCGGGACTACCAGGAAGCTGTGATTTCACTGTTGCTGCTGCTGCTACTGCTTGCTGAACTCCTTATTACACCAAAATAAAAAATAAAAAGCTAAACTAGCTAAGCCTATCAATTACGAGTTACAAGATTATTATCTATAAATCTCTTGGAGCTTGATCTTGAGTCTTAGCTGGTTCTTGTTGTGGACTCCGATCTGAATCTTGATGCTCGTCAGTTGTAGGTGTTGGTTCTTTCTTCAGCTTTGGATTAAGGCGGGACATGCGAAGCTTGTAACTTCAATCATATCTTGAGCAGTCCGCTTTTTTCTCCGTTTCAGTACTTTGAGTTCACTTCTTTTTTTTGTTTTTTTCTTCTTTTCTTTATTCTGGATTGAGACTCATTCTTTTAGTCATCTCGAACCCTTTGTCTCGAGGTAAAACCTGCTCAGACACCAAAACAAACAAACGAACGAAATTTTTCCGCCCCAGTTTTCACTAGGAAAATTTCGTGAGTTAATTGTAACTGAAATCTAGATTTTTTTTTGAAAGCGATAAAATAAGGATTGTGTGTCTTTAGGAGAAAGAGATATCAACTTAGGGATTGGAGCCCTAATGTTGGCAAAAATGCGACTAGGAAATGGAGGCCCTATGTCTAAAAATCTCAACTTAGGGATTGGAGCCCTAATGTTGGCAAAAAGGCGTCTAGGGATTGGAGGCCCTATATCTAAAATCTCAACTTAGGGATTGGAGCCCTAATGTTGGAAAAAAAGGCGATTAGGGAATGGAGGCCCTATGTCTAAAAATCTCAACTCAGGGATTGGAGCCCTAATGTTGACAAAATGGCAACTAGGGAATGGAGGCTCTATGTCTAAAATCTCAACTTAGAGATTGAAGCCTTAATGTTGGCAAAAAAAGCGACTAGGGAATGGAGGCCCTATGTCTAAAAATCTCAACTCAGGGATTGGAGCCCTAATGTTGGCAAAAGGCGACTAGGGATGGAGCCCTAATGTTGGCAAAAAGGCGACTAGGGAATGGAGGCCTTATGTCTAATAATATCAACTCAGGGATTGGAGCCCTAATGTTGGCAAAAAGGCGACTAGGGAATGGAGGCCTATGCTAAAATCTCAACTAGGGATGGAGCCCTATGTTGGCAAGAAAGGCGACTAGGGAATGGAGGCCCTATGTCTAAAATCTCAACTTAGGGATTGAAGCCCTAATGTTGGAAAAAAAGGCGACTAGGGAATGGGGGTCCTATGTCTAAAAATCTCAACTAGGGAATGGAGACCCTATTTTGGCAAGAAAGGCGACTAGGGAATGGAGGCCCTATGTCTAAAATCTCAACTTAGGGATTGGAGCCCTAATTTTGGCAAAAGGCGACTAGGGAATGGAGGTCCTATGTCTAAAAATCTTAACTCAGGGATTGGAGCCCTAATGTTGGCAAAAAGGCGACTAGGGAATGGAGGCCCTATGTCAAAAAATCTCAACCAGGGATTGGAGCCCTAATGTTGGCTCAACTTAGGGATTGGAGCCCTAATGTTGGCAAAAAGGCGACTAGGGAATGGAAGCCCTATGTCCAAAAATCTCAACTCAGGGATTGGGGCCCTAATGTTGGCAAAAAGGCGACTAGGGAATGGAGGCCCTATGTCTAAAATCTCAACTTAGGGATTGGAGCCCTAATGTTGGCAAAAAGGCGACTAGGGAATGGAGGCCCTATGTCTAAAATATCAACTTAGGGATTGGAGCCCTAATGTTGGCAAAAGCGACTAGGGAATGGAGCCCTATTAAATTCAACTGGAGGCCCAATGTCTAAAATTTCAACTTAGGGATTGGAGCCCTAATGTTGATAAAATGTGACTAGGGAATGGAGGCCCTATGTTAAAAACTCAACTCGGGGATCGGAGCCCTAATGTTGGTAAAAAAGGCAACTAGGGAATGGAGGCCCTATGTCTAAAATCTCAACTTAGGGATTGGAGCCCTAATGTTGGCAAAAAAGGCGACTAGGGAATGGAGGCCCTATGTCTAAAATCTCAACTCAGAGATTGGAGCCCTAATGTTNGATTTTGCCATGACGGTTGGTTGGTGGAACTCAACCTTTTCGACTTTATTTTGCCTTCGTAGGCCTTTCCTTTCTGACTTCCTTTTTCTTTTTTCTTCTTTTTTTTTCTTTTTTTTTCTTTTTTTTTTAATTTTTTTTATTTGGAACATTGGGGAACTTTTGGCTCCTCAAACTTTGCTACAACGGCTAGTCGCGTGGGACTTAACCTATTCCAACTTTATTTCACCTTTGTAGGCCTTTCTTTTCTGGCTTCTTTCTTCCAACTTCAATTTCAAAGCATTTGGGGTACCCTGGCTTCTTCAACTTTTGCCGAGGCGGTTAGCCACGTGGGACTCAACCTTTTAGGCTTCAATTGCCTTTATAGGCACTTTAATTTGATTTTTTCCTTCCAAGAGTTTTGATTTCGAAGCATCGGCCGCCATGGCTAGTCGGGGTCGACTTGATGCCCGTGACGAGGCTGGTTGCCTTTTTGCACATTAGCTCGCGCCAAATGAGAGCCCTATAAATCAGTCTTGCCATCCTTTCTTTGTCTTAGTTTCGGAACAGTGTTAGACCGAAAGGGATTCAAAGAAAACAAATAATGGAACGGAGAATGAGCTTAAAACAAGAAGTGTCCCTTTCGGGGAAAGGAAAGAAGGAATTATCTGGAGTATCTGCGGACTTCAATGAACATGACATGCCTTTTGGACTGGATGCCTGATCTGTATAAACCATCCGACTCTCAGAAATTCATCACAATTTTTTGCCTCAAAATCGAGAAACCTTGCCAGGACTCTGTCGGTGCTGATGGCTATGAGGATCCTTTGTTCGATCAAGGGTGCCCTTTGCGGGATTTCGCGAGCTGACCTCTCTCATTTCTCTACTCACCATCGCCTTATAGTGCTCTTTGCGAGTTTTCACCAACAAGACTCTCTCATTTTGCATTTCTCTGCTTACCATCGCCTCACGGTGCCCGTGTGGGTTTTCACCAATAAGACTCTCTCATTTTATTTCTCTCATTTCTTTGTATCAGATCCAAGTAGCTGTGTTCTGTGATCCTTGAACATTCTCACCGATTGATCAGAAGGACTTGAATTAGGGTTTGGGTAAAAAGGATTTGGATTGAGTTACAACTTTGGAACCTTTTGGGCGGGACCATCGCCGAACCATTATAACATCTTCCCCAGTTTCACTTTTTGGGGGACTTTGGATTTTTATTTTGGTGTGACTGAACCCCAGAGAGAGGCTGCCTATGTATCCTTTCGGAATCAAGTCAAACGTAGTTCAGGGAAACATTTTGTTTTTGTTTTTGTTTTTCTTTTTATTTTTTTTTCATCATTTTTTTTACTAACATCTTCAAGTTCCAAAGAGGGTAATGAAAGAAAGGTAACCGTCTCAAAGGGTTAACAAAGGGTTGGAGTGTTTGGGGTAGCAAGAATAAAAGCCTTCGTCATCCCAATCAGATAATGTTAATGCTGCAGAAGGATTAGACATAGTACCTTTTGACCGCATCTGCATTTACAGCTGTTTCAGGGTCATTTCCTTCAATGTCTCCCAGATACAATGCCCCTTTTGGCAACAATTTTCTGATAATGTATGGGCCTTTCCAATTAGGAGCAAATTTTCCTTTTGCTTCCTGATAATGGGGGAGAATACGCCTTAAAACGAGTTGCTCCACTTCAAGTTTCTAGGCCGCACTTTCTTGTTGTAGGCACGGGCCATTCTTTGTTGATACAACTGCCCGTGGCAGACCGCGGCCATTCGCTTTTCATCGATCAAGATCAATTGTTCCAGACGGGTTTTGACCCACTCACTGTCTTCAATTTCAGCTTCAACAATGATCCGGAGAGAAGGGATTCAACTTCCGTGGTTATTACGGCTTCAGTGCCATAAACCAAAAGGTACGAGGTTGCTCCGACCGATGTGCGCACAATAGTGCGATACCCCAACAATGCAAAAGGCAACTTTTCATGCCACTGCCTGGAACTTTGAATCATCTTTCTCAAAATCTTTTTGATGTTCTTGTTCGCTGCTTCGACGGCACCATTGGCTTTGGGACGATAAGGAGTAGAGTTCCGATGTGTTATCTTGAATTGTTCACATATCTCCCTCATCAAATGACTATTCAAATTTGCAGCATTACCCGTAATAATAGTTGCAGGAATACTAAAACGACAGATGAGGTTGGAATGCACGAAGTCTACTACAGCTTTCTTGGTGACGGATTTGAGAGTAATTGCTTCGACCCACTTTGTGAAGTAGTCGATAGCGACCAATATGAATCTATGTCCATTTGAAGCTTTTGGCTCAATCGGCCCAATGACGTCCATGCCCCAGGCAACAAATGGCCAAGGCACTGACATGGGATGCAGTTCTGTAAGCGGTGCATGAATCAAATCACCGTGCACCTGACATTGATGACACTTCCGGACGAAACTGAAGCAGTCTTTTTCCATAGTCATCCAGTAATAACCCGCTCGAAGGATTTTCTTTGCCAAAACATACCCGTTCATGTGGGGTCCGCGCACTCCTGCGTGCACTTCATACATGATTCTTCCGGCCTCTTCGGCGTCAAAACATCTTAACAAGTTGAGATCCGGAGTTCTTTTGTACAAGACATCACCGCTCAAGAAGAAACCACTTGCGTGCCGTCTAAGGGTTCTCTTTTGGTCTCCACTGGCTTGTTCGGGGTATTCTTTAGTTTTCAGAAATCTTTGATGTCATGATACCATGGCTGAATATTTAGTTCTGCCTTAACAGCATTACAGTAACCGTGCCTTTCTCGGATTTGGATTTCCAAGGGATCAATGTGGCCATTTCCTAGGTATGGCAGCATCGAGGCCAAAGTAGCAAGTGCATCAGCTAGTTCATTGAGACAATGAGGGATGTACCTGAACTCTATTGACTTGAATCGCTTGCTAAGATCTTCCACATGTTGCCTGTAGGGAATAAGTTTGACATCTCGAGTCTCCCATTCTCCTTGGGCTTGTCGGATAATCAGATCCGAATCTCCCATGATTAACAATTCTTCAACATCTTGGTCAATTGCCATGTTCATACCCATAATTCAGGCTTCATACTCGGTCGTGTTGTTTGTGCAGAAAAACCGAAGTCGGGCTGTGGCTGGATAATGCTGACCAGTGGGTGAGATCAAGATTGCCCCAATTCCAAAACCTTTTGCGTTCACAGCCCCGTCAAAGAACATTTTCCAAGCATGGGTGTCTTCGGATATTACCTCAATTGAATTTACCTCTTCATCCGGGAAGTAGGTGCTCAAAGCCTGGTATTCATCATCAATAGGGTTTTCAGCCAGGTGATCTGCTAAAGCCTGGGCTTTCATTGTCGTGCGGGTGACATAGACTATGTCAAATTTGGTGAGCAGGATCTGCCACTTTGCTAACCTCCCTGTGGGCAATGGCTTCTGGAATATGTACTTTAGAGGATCCAACCTGGTTATGAGATAAGTGGTGTAGGCTAGCAAGTAGTGCCTCAGCTTCTAAGCGACCCAAGTTAAAGCACAGCAAGTTCTTTCCAACAAAGTATACTTAGCTTCATAACTGGTAAACTTCTTACTCAGATAGTAGATTGCCTGCTCTTTTTTCCCGGTCACATCATGTTTCCTGAGGACACATCCAAAAGAATTCTCCAACATTGTCAAGTATAGGAACAACGGCCTCCTAGGTTCAGGTGGGACCAAAACTAGCGGATTCGACAAATATTCTTTGGTCTTGTCAAAAGCATCCTAACACTCATCCATCCATTTGACTGCTGCATCTTTCTTTAACAGCTTGAAGATTGGTTCACATGTAGAAGTTAACTGAGCAATGAATCGGCTAATGTAGTTCAACCTTCCAAGCAGGCTCATAACCTCTTTCTTGGTTCTTGGAGGGGGAAAATCTCGAATGGACTTTATCTTCGTTGGGTCTAACTCGATGCCCCTTCGACTGACTATAAATCCCAAGAGCTTGCCAGACGGAACCCCAAATGCACATTTGGCTGGATTTAGCTTCAAATCATTGCGTAGCCGCTCAAAGAATTTTCTCAAGTCCCGAATATGGCCGTCCTGGGTCCTGGATTTGATGATTACATCGTCTACATACACCTCTATCTCTTGGTGCATCATGTCATGAAAAATGGCATCATGGCCCTCATATAGGTTGCCCCAACGTTCTTCAGACCAAAAGGCATGACCCTGTAACAGTACGTGCCCCAGGGTGTGGTAAAAGCTGTCTTTTCTGCATCCTCTTCATCCATCAACACCTGGTGATATCCTGCGTAACAATCCACGAAGGACTGTATCTCATGTTTGGCGTAGTTATCAACAAGGATGTGGATGTTTGGCAAAGGGAAGTTATCCTTAGGACTTGTTTTGTTCAGATCTCTGTAATCCACACACACTCGAGTTTTACCGTCCTTCTTTGGCACTGGAACTACATTGGCTAACCATGTGGTGTATTGAACCACCCGGATCACCCCCGCTTTCAACTGTTTTGTGACCTCTTCTTTAATCTTGTCACTGATTCAGTTTTGAACTTTCTTTGCTTTTGCTGGACAGGGGGATAATCGGGGTAAGTTGGCAACTTATGAACCACCAAATCAACACTTAGCCCTGGCATGTCATCGTATGACCAAGCAAACACATCTTTGAATTCAAACAACAGTTGGATCAACGCATCCCGGATTTTTTCATCTGTGTGAATGCTTATCTTGGATTCTTTGACTTCTTCAGAACTACCCAAATTAACCGGCACGGTATCATTTAAGTTCTGTTTCTTAAATTGATCCAATTCTCGATTTATTTCCCTAAAAGCCCCTTCTTCATCATATTCCGGTTCTTGATTCATTATTTCGAAGTCTGACAGCGTCTTAGGATCTGGGCATGAAGTCCGCAAGCATGTCATGTTATTGAAATCTGCATTTAACAGAACTGAAAAGAGAATAAGAAAAACAACAAGATTAAGAAAAGAGACATTCCTGGACAATGAAATATTAATTTCATTTGATTTTTGAATTTTTTTTTTGATTTTTTTTTGAAGAGAGAAGGGTTTACATCAGAAAGTAAGACAATAGAGTAAAACATCCGGATCACACCCTGAGATAATCCGGCTGCAGAAAGGATAGCAAGACTGGCTACCGAGACTCCCGTCTGATAGGGAACTTTCACGCTTGGCAACCATTTTTTATTTTTTTTACTTTTCTTCTATCTCGGAAATGGCTGCACTGGCCTTCAGTACCGAATCAAATTTCTTATCTTCACAAGTCATTCCGACTACTGGCCCATTGGTGTGAGTAGATAGAGGATTGTTCATCATGTTAGGAGCCTCTTCGTCCTGAAAAATGATTCTTTCAGCTTCAATCAAATCTTCAACTGCCCTCTGAGGGTCCAACAGTCCTCTGTATTGTGCCCCACTGCTCCAGAGTGGTATTCACATCTATCATCATCTCGGCGCGAGGGGACTCGGGGTTTGGCCGGTTTGGGGCCACTGGCTGCAGGAAACCTCGCCTGACTAGCTTTTGGAACAAACCCAAGTATAATTCACCAATAGGGGTGAGCTGATTCCTTTTGAAAGGCTCTCTTGGGCGAGGATTGTACTGAGGGAACATTTGATTGGGGATTATATGGAGCTTGGTAAGGATGGGCATTTCTGGGAGGTAGAGCTCGATTTTTGTGTATAATGTTGTGGTCGCGTGCAAAGTTGTGCGTTCATCACCGCGTACCAACAAAACCAACTACCTGAAAAGAACCTGGCTAATTTGCTCACACCAACAAACTTGTTAGTTTTGAGACATTTAACATATAGGAAATCGCACGTTGGGATGCAATGCACCTAACAGTTAAATGCTTCTACCGTGTGTTTGAACGGTTGCATGTTTCATCCCGGCCTTAACTAGCCCTTTCAGTATGTATTTCTTTCCTTTTATTTTTGCCTCTCTTAAATCACTCTTGATTTTTTTTTCATTTCATTTCTGTCGCTCTTTTATTTTTGGCACTCTTTTTTTTTTGTCACTCTCTTTTTTTTCACTTTTTCTTTCTTTTTTCACTCTATTTTTCTTTCAGATTATTTTTTCTCTCGTTTATTTATGACTATGATCGAATCCGATGGGGATTGCCTACGTATCATGACCCCGCATGAATCAGATCTTGCGTAGTTCGGGAAAATCGAGAATAGAGTAAATAAGCTACATTTTTTTTTTTTTGGAATTTCGAAAGAAATGCTTTAAAAGAAGAAAGGAATTATTTTTTTGGATTTTTGATTTTGATTTTTCCTTTTTTTTTAAAGGAAGACTTCTAAAAAAAATTCCTTTTCTTTTGATTGGAACTAAAAGGAAGACATTTTTTTGAATTTTCATTTGTTTTATCTCTTTCTAGAGAAGAAAGAAAATATTTTTGGATTTTGGAAGTTGCCTCTTAATTTTCGAAAGAGGGACTTTAAGAAAATGTTTTGAATATATGGGATTTTTATTTATTTACAAAAGTACTTCTAAAGAAAAGCAAAAATATTTTTGGACTTCAATTTTTCAAATTTTTCTTTTTTAACATTTACGAAAGAAATACTTTTAAAGAAGAAAAAATTTCCCTTTTTTATTCTTCTTTTTTTTGGTTTTTTTTTAATTTTTGGAAAAACACTTCAAAATAAAGGAAACCTGTATTTCAGATTTTTATTCTTTTTGGTTTTTCTTTTATTTCTTTTTCCATATGAAAGACTTCAGAAAGAAGGAAACTAATTTTGAGTTTAAAAACTTCTTTTTTTTTTAAATTTTCTAAGGAAAGATTTCTAAAGAAAGAACTGAAAGAAAATATTTTTAGATTTTTTGAAAATTGGGGTCGGAACTGATGAGGTTTGCCTACGTATCTCACATCCGGTGAGAATCAGACCCACGTAGTTCGGTTAGTTTTGACATAATAAAAATAGAGGAAAGACATGAAACTTTTGAAACCGAATTCTTTCTTCTTTTTCCTTTTTCTCTTTTTTTTCGAAATTTCGGCAGAGTTTCGGCTTATTTTGGACACCAGGTTTTTTTCGAAAACGGGTAATCAACTCTCTCATACCTCAATTTTATTTTCCCAATTCCTTCCCTATTCTAGCAGCCGGTCAACATGCAAACCGAAGCAAAGAGTTGTACAAGTAGCACGTAAAATATGCATCAGAATGGTCTTTGATTCTGGGGTCCACCTGTCCTAGACGCACCCAACCCCTTTGTTGAATCCCCAAAGTCAAATTCACATGATGCAAACAAACGTTCCTACTAGGGATCCGGCATGAGGCTGAGTTATTCTAAGTATAAAACCTGGGTATACTGTTCTAGACTTGTGTACCCGAGCGGACAACTCGAGCCGAGGAGGGGGTTACGTACCGAGAACCAAAAGGCCATCCGGCTTTGTAACTTGTCCGAGCCTCTTTCTTATTTCAAGGTATGACGCTAACAGAATAGGGAGTCACGCCAGCGTGCACATCCCCGAAGATGAGAAGGAGAAGGGTTCCGTAACAGTTTATATACAATTCAAATAATATCAAAGCAGTAAAAGGCGGCATTTAGCACATTAGGCCCAAACATGTAAAAATCAGATAATAAATGAAGCCAACTATAACAGTTATGCTAAGCTCGAATTCTTGAACCCTGAACCGTAGTTTTGGGTTTTGATCCCCAGCAGAGTTGCCAGAGCTGTAACACCTCCTTTTTACACACCCGAGGGAGATATAAGGGAGTTTTTCCACTTTAAGTGACATTCTTCGAAATGGGATTATTTATTTAATTTAGAGTCGCCTCTTGGAATATCTTAATGGGTGTCCTAAGTCACCAATTTATTTTAAATCCCAAATCGAGGAAATTTCGAATTTCCTTTTGAAGTTTGCGAACCAGAAATTCTGAATAAGGAATTCTGTTAACCCGAGGGAAGGTGTTAGGCACCCCCAGATTCTGTGGTTCTAGCACGGTCGCTTAAACTATTAAAATTGGCCTATTATCTGATTTATTACATATTCTAAACCTACTGTACATTTTTAGCTTTGTAACCGCTTTTAATTATTTTATGAAATTATTCTAGATCAAGTTACGATTGTCGTACACTTGTTTGTCTGATACACATTGCGAATCGTGTCACGAAAATCGTACCCACGATCTATAACATGTTTAATTTATTTAAAATTATTAGTTGTTATGGCCGGGTCACATAAATGTACCCCCGGATTTGGGAATTAGGTACCACAACTACGTCACGGGAACCGTACCCGTATTTATGATGATTTTATTAATTAACGCGCCTAAAGCAAACTACGAAGGTTCAAGGCATTTCTAAACTAATTTTGTATTTATATGAGGGCCATAAATTATAACTTGTCTAATATGGCACACCTCAAACTTATTAACAAAATCTAATTAATTAAACACTAAAAGAATTGGAAATTCACTTTTAAACTAAAGTTCAAAATAATTAAAGGGAAATTGCTTTAAAGAGAATCAGGGCCGATTATTTGAAGGAAATGGTTTGGGCCAACAACAGCATTCAGATGGGAAAATAAGAGGCAGGCCCTGACATGATGAAGCCATACAGTTCCGTTTCAGATGGCCTCATGGTCTAAAGCCCAAAGAAATGGCCTAAATCTTTTGAGAAACACAGACTAAATAGGACAGGACTCGAGGTCGAATCCCCAGGCACGTAAATAGCATATAAAATCAGGAGTGTTGACATGAGCCCAACAAGGCCTCCAATAACAAACAATCATTTGGCACTCATGCTTGACTTAGTCTTCAACTAGTTTCAAAAGACAATTATAAGATTCCAAATTTACTTAAAACCTCTATTCAATACATATAATAGACAAATGAAATCCTATGAGATTATCCAATAAACAAATATGAATCTAAACGTCAACCTAAAACTAAATATGCTTAAAAGCACACCATAATTAAATCAGTGCATAGCTTAACTCTTAAAGTAACCTAGACCATTTCCTTTCTTTTAACATGACTTTATACTAAGTACTACTTAAGAAACAATCAGTTGCCCATCGCATGAACACATCACTATGTTATAAAATTCAAATGAATTGCATAGCAGGAAGAGATCTAATACAGTATACCCTACTTAACATGATTGAACGCAGAATCTAACTACTGATTCGACTAACAGGTTTTCATCAAGTTTTTGTGACAGTCCAAGATCGGATACAATAATAAGAGTTCAATTGTCACAAATCAACATCTAGCTATAAGGTGCTTGATAGAAAATTGAATTCCCACTAGGTACAAACCAAATACATCTCTTAGAAGAGTATTACGAAAAACCAGCAAAATACAGTGCATCAGATAAACTCAGAACCATGCAATTCAGGAAAAAACGAAGCTAAACTATGAATCAGAACATGTTGAGGCTATGCTTAAAACTCCAGATTTCCATTTCACACTTCAAATCAAGCCTCACATGAGGTAGAATTCATAAACATGTGCCTGGAATTCAAAAGAGAACCAAAGGAATGAGGAATTAGCAAGAGCAGCAGCAGGATCAGCCTAACCCAGCAATAGAATAGTACCCAAAACCAAGTAGCTCAAATCAAACTTTTAAATCCCCAAAAATCAAACCATTGTCACCCAAATGCAAGACTTCGAAACCTTTCGGAATTTCTAGCTAACAAAGAAGATCAGAAAACCAGAAACTGGCCAAATTTTGAGCAATTTTTCAGTGCTTTTTACTTGAGAGAAAATACCCAGCCGTTTTCAATTTTTTATGTTTTTCAATCTCTAAAATCTGACTTGTGAGTGAAGAAAGAGTGCCTTTATAGGCAAGTCTTAGGGCAGCAAGAAGGAATTCGGTTTTTGCACATTTATCCTTTTGAAGTTTTCATTTTTGTTGTTTAATCCTTAGTTCAAAAATCAATATTTCAGTTTAGTCCCAAAGACACCTTCCTAGAAGTTTCCTAAATCAGTTATACATATATTCCCTATCCTAAATTCCTAAACTAACCCTTAAATTCCTGCTATTTACTTTAGAAATCTCATGGGTCAATTTGACCCAATGGTTCAGCTCAAAAAAAACCTGGGCTTGCAAGACTAGTTTAATTCCTTTTTCCTAGGCCTCTGATTAACAGAGCCCAGATTCAAATCAGGAAAATATGAATTCAAAGGGTCAGGCAGAATTTTTAGAGTTACTTTCTTTTGA
Organism: Nicotiana attenuata; assembly: GCF_001879085.1. Taxonomy (NCBI): domain Eukaryota; kingdom Viridiplantae; phylum Streptophyta; class Magnoliopsida; order Solanales; family Solanaceae; genus Nicotiana; species Nicotiana attenuata. Next base: position 44,384 of record NW_017670970.1, read on the forward strand.
AAACAAAAAAAAAATGAAATAACAACAAGAACAAAGAAGTTAAAACAATCATGCATTAACAGACTTTAAATTTAAATATGCGATTAGAAATGATTCAAAACGAAAAGAAAACAATAGAGAAAAACAGAAGAGATGAAGCAAGAAGAGATGCAAACTGGAATTTAAACGCAAAAGAAGAAGAAAAATGAGAGAAGGAAAAAGAAAGATGAAAATACCTAAGAACCAGTCGGAACAAATCTTGAAATTACCCCTCGAGCCTTCGATTTTGATCGAAATGGGCCTTAATCGTGTGTTCTCAAAGGAAAACACACGAATAAGGTCAATTTCGGTTTCAAACCTTCATTAAACTCGCTGATTTGGGATTTTAGGATTTTAGGGTTCAGGTCTTTGATTTAAGATTCGACGAGTTTCAGAGGGATTCGAGGGAAAAGAGTTATGGATTGGGAAAGGGGATGATGTAAGGGTTTTATGGTGTTAATTTGGGGTCGGTCAGAGGTAGCGCCGCCGGCTTGAGGCGGTGGAAAATTGGGGCAGCTCTAGGGTTTTTGTTCAGTCTCTGAAGAGGGAGACGAAGGGTGAAGGAGATGAGTTAGGGGGGGGGGGGGTTACATATTCGGACAGTTTTATACTGTCAATCCCCACAGTTCCCGTCCGTTCGATTGAGTAAAATCAATGGCTCAGATGATGAGAGACTAAAACGGTGTCGTTTGGTTACTTAAATGAACGGACCGGGTTGGGACGCGGATCTAGGCCAATTTTAACGGGTAAAGGGTGTTTAAATCAATTGGGCTTTGGGAATTTAAGTGGGTTTGTCCCAAAACAAATTTCCTTCTTTTATTTTCCTTTTTCATTCAATTTCTTTTCAAATTCAAATCTTTTTTCTTCTTTTTTTTTTCAAATTAAAAATAAAACCCTAAACTAATTCTTAAAAACTAAATTAGCCTACCAAATTATATTAATTACTTAAAACATTATTTACAATAAGTAATTAATTACCAAATTGAAAGTAAACTACAAAAATCGAAGCTAGAAATCAAAAGTGCAAAAATGAATTATTTTTTGTGATTTTTCCATTTTTGTAAAACAAACTAATTTACTAATTAATCTAAAATATGTAAAATTAAATCCTAAATGCAAATGAAATGTATTTTTTGTATTTTTCATGAATTAAATAGAATTAAACATGCACACAACAATGCAAATAATCAGAAAATTCTACAATTACTCCTAAAATAACAAATAATTAAAAGAAAAATCTAATTCTTGGGAATTCTGTAGGAGTAATTCGTGTGAGGCAAAAATCACGTGCTCACATCCACCTCACAGACAAAGGCTTTAATTGTTAGAAGCTTATATTATGGATGTTCCATCACGTCCACCAAAGGCGAAAGTAATAACTAATACCCCGAGCCGCAGATCGGAAGATAGTTTAAGCCTACTTAAAGGTTGAGGAGAAGAGGAAACTAAAGAGTTACATCAGCTAAGTGAATCAGGAGTCTTATTATTAGACCCAGATAAATATAGAAATCGTGATTCAAAACACTGCAAAATCACTCCTAATATCAGAGGTACAAGAGAGATAGTACAACAACTATATTCTATAATGGCTCTACGATAAAGCCAGTTAGAAAAGTACCAGCCTCATAAGGAGTAAGTAAGAAGCTCCTGTTGGATTGTATATGCACCAGAGGTGCAGTATTATAGTAGAGCTTCAAGTTGTGGATGTGAACTCCACCTATGTGGAAGGGTAGTTATGAAAGAGACAAAAAATACAATGCTAAATTTAAAGGTAAGTAAGGTAAATGTGAAGAAGCTACAGGATACTCAAGTGCATAAGGTTGTGAATGGTCCAGACTTCATTTAGAGGGTTAGAAGCACTATGATTCAGTATCCACAAATGATAGTTGTGTCGTCAGTGGCATATCTTTTAACCTATGATTTCTAGGTACCGAGAGGTCTAGTTAAGATAGTAATGAAGAGTTAGAGACGACATGATGTCTCGCTTGAGGTTCAAGAATAACATAAGGAAATCTGTGGTGCTATCAAGTTAAAGGAAGGTTGTGAGTAGTATAAATAGATATGTGTAGGTCGCAAGCCAAAGTGTGGTAGAGCGATAAGGTTTTAGGTAGACGAGAGTAAGGATAAGAAAAGGTAAGTGAGAAGGTGACGAGAATAAGTAAGCCCTCAGGATTAAACACATCAAAATAATAGAGCTGACGATTTTCGTAAGTTATAAAAAAAACTCAGTACACCTTGAATGAACTCAGAGGAGTTTCATTTAAAAAAGAGGGAATGTTGCCCTGGTAGTAGAATAAGGGTGTAATTGTGATAAATGTTAAGAGGATGACATTTAGGCTTTCGATTGAGTAATTATTCAAAGATAAGGGACTTTATGGATTGCATGAGATTCGAATACCTCCATAAGATGAATCACGTTGGGATGCGATGATATATGGTTATTGAAGTATAGTATCGTGCCTAGGTGGATCATGCAAACAAATTCAGATGTTCCCCTATGAGACGTGAGCCCTAGTGATAATGTATTACGTAAGAGGTTTCACGTTATCAGTGGTAGATTATAGATCAACATTAAGGTGAATCAATAATAGGGCAGAAAAAAGTTCCAAAGTATGAGATGAGATTAGGCCGTCATTCTTAAGATGAACAGTAATGAGGAAGAACTAAAGGACTTAGATTTATACATATAGGATAAGCAGCGAGAGAGTAACCTGAAGTTGGGTAGCAAACCTCGGTAATAATAAATCGAAGTAAGTGTTATGGTATAATATAACCTACCTAGATGTAGTAAAGCCATACGGATAGATATACAAGGCTTAAAAACAAGATATAGTAACAGTCATAAGTTCAACAAAGTACCGAACGAAGAACTTCAGTACACCTATATATACCGGGAGGAACAACTTATCATAGTTCTGTATATGTTTCAAAAGTGAGGCATAGAGATTGGCTAAAAGCTGGAGGAAAAAGGATAGAAGAGTCGCATGGGTGCACATACAAGGACAAAGTCATACAGGCTGCATGACAGAAGGTCGCAATAGTTACGAGATTGGAAGAATTCCGACAACAAGTGGTGGTGTGAGAAAGCGGCCTAAAGGGGGGAATGCCCTAGCTTTCAGATTTATTCACAGAACAGTTCCCTAGATTGTAAGGAAAATACTAAAATATTCATAGCAGCTATGGGTTATGAGACTGATAAGCACATCAGCCAACATTCAAGAACGAATGTTCCAAATGGGAATGATGTTACACCCCATGTTTTCATACGTAAGAGTACGTCTTAAGTCATTTGATGTAAGCTCAGAATTGAGATCATCTTTGAAAGTACATAAAGTAAGTTAATCATGTTACCATGGAGGTTACAAATATCTAAGATCATGAATGGCAAGTACCAAGAGGGTTGGAAGGCTTAGAAGCTAAACGAATTGAAGAAAATAAGTTTTGTCGAAAGTCGACAAGTTGGGGAATGTTATAAAATGTACTTTTGGGGTGAGAATAGGGTGATTAAAATTATAAGGAGGTTATGTTATGAGTTATTTTAGTCGTATGATAGACGTGTGTTATGTTTTGAAGTCAAGCGAGTTGTGGAACAAAAGTTGAAAAAGGTCATCACAAGTTACATTCTTAAATGTGTTGAAACTTAGGTCAAATGTAGCTAAGCTTTTCTCCCAATATACTTGGAATTAGGGGATGATATACGTACCAGATTGATGATCTACGAGTCTAGTTTCTAACGCAATAAACCGTTCATCGATACGACATAGGAGTAGAGAAATATTTGCAGTTACGCGAGACTGCGCAGACTGCATAGGTGACAAGTAGGTGTGTGACTAAAGCTTTTTGAGCAATACATTTCGTCTGTTATATGAGGTCTTTTTGGGACATATTATATACCAAATTGAAGGTCTTGGAATTTAGTTTCTAGTGCTCTTAACCGTTCATTCATACGACATCCGGATAAAAAGATAAAAGTGTCGGAAGAAGGGCCAATGCTAGGGTGCCAAGCTAGCACCTCTTTGACTTTTCAAAAGTTGATATATATAAACGTTTTAAATCGTCTTTCTCTTCCTTTTTTTTCATAGAACACGACCAGAAAACCCCCCATAAACTTACCCTTAAGCTCTCTACAAGGGTTTCCAAGAAGATTAACATTTCAGGTACGAAATCAAGAAGCGATAACATTAGAACGATCCCTACGAGATTGAGTTGAGTTTTTTGAAGAATTGCTTGGAAGGTATTAAGGACTCAACGAAGTTAAGGTATGGTAAGGCAAAACTTTTCTTTTATTTTGGCATGATCCAGTAACTACATATGTTTGATAACGAGACATAAAGAGAAGTCCATATTCAGTTTAGTTTTGTCTTCTTTCAGTTTAGTTTTATATATATATATATATATATATATATATAATATATATATATATATATATATATATATAACTTAAACATAAGTTATCACTTTAATTATTATTATATATTAATTTAAAATTGTTGTAGAAATTTTAGATCCTAGATCTACTTGGGAAGTAATATAACACACGTATACATGTTAGTTTCTCATGGACATGAAAATTCCATAATAGAGAAAAGAATTCGTCGAAATTTGAAAGGTCAAAAAACAATAGGTAACTGTAGGGTACGCTTATTATATTTCGAAAGCAGTCAAACTTTTGCTATAATTCTATATCTATACAAATTCCTCGACGATCCCAAGTCCCAACATAAAACAAATCCTATTATTATACGTAGTGAGAAATCCCCTTGGCAATCATGCCTTTTTCTTGATTTGCTCTTTTCTACAAATCAATCCAACAGATAGACCCTAGCACCCTATACCCTACAATCATCCCTCTTTGCAACTTCCACGCCGCCCTCATGGAAATAAATTGAAACAACCATTTATCTTGCCTTTTAAACTGATTATAAGATGATGTTGATGATGGCGGTGGTAGTTGTTCTTTAGCATTGGTTGTAAATTGTGATTTGATAAAGAAAAAAGAAAAAAAAAATGTGTCAGATTTTGGAAATAGAGGGTGGTGATTTGTTGGTGCCGCCCACAAATTTTTCTGCTGTTGAAGATAATTGCATTTATAGATCTGGGTTTCCTCAGTCCTCCAATTTCACGTTTCTCCAGTCCCTTAATCTACGCTCTATCATGTTAGTTCTTTTCTTCTTTCTTGGGGAAAAAGAAATCTCTTTTTTATGAATTGCAAATTTCTATTTTCTTTTGTTGGGTTTGTGTTAAAGACTTTGTTTGGTGTAATTGCGGTTTGTGTTTGCAGATATTTGTGCCCTGAGCCTTATCCTGAGCAAAATTTGGAGTTTCTTCGAATTAACAATATCAAGCTTTTCCAATTCGGAATTGATGGCACTAAGGTATTCCTTTTTTGTTTTTCTTTCGTTTTCTACTTAATTTTATTGTTTTCTGTTGTCTTTTTTAGCTTAAATCTTTGTTGATTATTTGAGGGGATGTTTTTCTGTTTATTGCTGTTGTTTCATGATTAATTTGATGTTTTCTTGGTTTATAAAAATGAAATTCAACGAAAGCTGTGAGAATTTTTCTATCCTCGTTATGTATAATTGATGGAATTTCGTAATTGAGAGATTTTGTTCTTTTTCTTCTTTCCTTTTCGTTTTATGTAATTTTTTTGGTTTTATTTATTGGTGGCTTATGGTTTTTAATTATGATTAAATAGAATGGAATAAATGGTTGTTGGAATCTAAATGGTACAGTTCACACTAACTTTTTCCTTCTTGAAAATACTTTCTAAAAGTTGCAGTTTTAGGAATCATTACTAAAAATTAACGGTTAATTTGTGTTTGATGTTTGGATATTGCTGGTAAATTTAAAGCTAGATTGAATTAGAGTTCTAATTCTTTGGTAAAGAAAAGAAAAATACATTGCATTAAAGTCAACTACTATTGTTCTAAAGTTTTCAGCATCAAGATTTTGCCTCATGATATTTTCTTGTTTTCAATATTGGATGAAGTTTAGATGCTTAGAGATTGTCTTTTTTTAATTCTCTATTTTGTAGAGTTTTTCTTTTTCTTATATGGTGATTTTTGGAATATGCTCGAATGAGAAGGTCTGCAGCATACTATTATCTTGATATTAAAAAATCGCACAAAGAAACTTGTTAATGTTAATTTTTTATCTGAATCTACCAGTGGTACAAACTTTTGATATCCATTTTGCATTAGTATTGCTTTGTAAAATGGAACCTTTTTCCATTCAGGAGCCATCAGCTATGTCCAGCTGTGCTATAACAGAGGCTCTGAAAGTGATAACTGGTAAACACTCTTTGCCGCTCTATCTGTCATGTTTTAATGGCTATTAATTTGCAGTACATGATTTTTTACTGTCTCTTTTTTATTTTGGTCTTTAGATGTCAGAAATCACCCAGTTCTCATCCACTGCAAGCGCGGGAAGGTACATAATCTTCATCTTTTCTTGTTTGGGTTGTTCTTACGTGTGTGTTTATTGTGCACCATTGGCTTTTGTGTCTATGCTTACCTTCTAAGTATTCTCTTTATTGTGTGTATATTTCATTCCTATCGAGGAATTTTGCCCGTGTTAATAGATGCACATTGCTGTAGGTATGCCACTAATATATCCTCTGGTAATATGTATGGAATCTGTTGATTCATTGTGTTGTCTCTCATGTTTAAATATGGATTGCATATCATATCTATCTGGTTATTGTTTTCTTTTGAATTTTGAGCATCATTGTCGTTTTCTTCAAGTGAAATACAAAGACTTTATGATTTCTGCATAACTAATTCCAATTCGCGTGCTATGGCTGTAACAAGTTTGTATTTTGTCGTGCAGCACCGAACTGGTTGCCTTGTTGGGTGCCTGAGGAAATTGCAGAACTGGTGTATGTCTGCTGTTGTTGAGGAGTACAAACATTTTTCCGGCACTAAGTGGAGGGAAACAGACCTCAAATTTCTGGAGAGCTACGACGTTTCATGCATAAGGCATTGTCTCGAGAGCATTATCTATAGGTACTATGGCGCGAAGAAGAGGCGCTTGCTATACAGCGAAGAAAGTCTGCAGAAGTCACAGATGACTCCTGTTCTGTAGAAAGGGATTATCCATCTTAATTTTTAGCCTGGATTGGATATCCTATTGCTCTTTATTCCTTTTAAGTTTCTTTCTTTTTAGTCATTACACACTGCGTCAGATTCATTTATACACCAATTTGTTTCGGATGCTATATTTTGCTCTACTTCTTTCTTTCTTTCCTTTTTCTTCTGTAGATTGTTGTTCTTGTACATTACTTAGTCACCCTTCATATTAAACAACTAAAAAATTAATTCAGTTTAAGCTTGACCCAATTTGCTTTGCTTAGGATTGAGGCATAGTCATAGTAGTAATGAGTAAAGAGTTTTAAGGCACATAGGTGATTCTATAGAAATACAGTAAAGATGAAAGGTGGAATAAATGATTAGGATATTCCACCTAAGACATTACTCTCACTCACTGTGGGGACAATCGGTCGAAACTTATAGCGTATTAAAAATCAGCTTATTTTGAGAAATACTTTTTAAAAGTGTTTTTCTTAAAAGTACTTTTGATGAGAAGCAATTTGTGTTTGGCTAATTAATTTGAATAACACTTTTGAGCAGCAATTAGTGTTTGGCCAAGCTTTTGAAAACTGATTCTAAGTGTATCTTTCTCAAAAGAGAAGCTATTTTTTTCTGCTTCTCTAAAATTGCTTCTGCTTCTCCTCAAAAGCATTTTTTTTTCTTCCAAAAGCTTGGCCAAATATTTCAACTTTAAAAAAAAAGTACTTCTAAGATTGGAGAAGCTCGACCAAACAAGTTATTATACTCCTAGCTCACCAGATTTCAATTAAGAGCCCGTTTGGACATAAAAAAAAAATTATTTTTTCCAAAAAGTTTTCACTTTTTTTCGAAATCAACGTTTGTTCATAAAATTTTCAATTTTCACTTGAAGATGCATTTTGATAAAACTCCAAAAAGCTATTTTTCAAAATTTTCGCTCAAATCACTCACAAATCTTCAAAAACAACCCAAAATTATATTCATGTCCAAACACAACTCTAAATTTCAACCATTTTCATTTGAAAAAAAATTTCACCGTATTTTGAGATTCTACAATTCTTATGTCCAAACGCCCACTAAGTCTGGCAAAAGTTTGTCCATTTTAAAAGGAAGTTGACGGGGAGAACGAAACAGATAAGTGAACTTGCATGCATCGTCCAAATGTTAGTTATAAAATATGGATTATACTTTTAGCTATTGCTTTTACTATTCAAGGAGAACGTGAAGATAAGGCTTTCTGTGGTGAAGTTCTTCAACTTTTCTTGCCAATCAGATGATACATGAGAATATGCGACTTTTGCGGGTGTAATATGGGAAACTTGTCGTTTTCTGCTATTAGTTAGATAAAATAAAGAAAAAAGTTTTACCAGACAAATACGGTTAAGGATAGATGTCAATTACATTCGATATACAACAAAAATACAATAAGGGTGTGTTTGGTATAAAGAAAAATGTTTTCTATGGAAAATGTTTTTCGAGAAAATGTTTTCATGAAAAATGAGTGATTTTCTGAATCCATTTCATTACTTTCTTCCACAGTTCTATTGCATATGAACATTGCATGTGCTCCCTTGTTTCAACCTGACCTTGGCACATGACACAGTGAGGAGTGACACTTAGTCCCCAGTTGGCTAGCCTGTCCTTAGTAGGTAGTCTTCCATATAGTAGCAACCACATAGTGAATACTGCCTTTGGTCGAGCGGAATTCTAAAAGACTAGACATTTTCAGCTCACTCTTGACAATTCTCCTAGCAGCTGTAGGTATATTTGTCTAATACTACTGGTATTGTGATCACTGGAGTTCTAAGCCTGCAACATGGTAACTCTTGATTCAATTATTCTTCTCACCGTCCAACTTGCTTGTTGTGGGATTGGCATATGTTGTAGCTGCTGTTGTTTGATGTAGTATGCATTAATCCACCTATCCATAATTTGTCCTGCTTGTGAGCTAAATCCCAGCATGTTTTAGCAATTGCTGCTTTGTTCCACAAAGAGAGATTTATAAGGTTAAGACCACCAACTGACTTACGAGTACACATCTTATCTCATGCCACTAATGCTTTCCTAGTTATCGTGTTAGTTCCTGACCAAATATAGCTTCTACAGAGTGCCTCAATCATTTTCAAAACGTTAGCAGGCAAGATGAACAGTTGAGCTCAATAGGCTTGAATACAAAATATAACAGATTGCACCAGCTGCACACGACCAACATATGAGCATTTTAGCAGTCCATGAGGATATCTTGGCTGTGATCTTTTCAATCAAAGGTTGCCATTGTATGAGAGCAATTTTCTTTGTAGATTGAGGAATGCCTAGGTACTTGAAAGGCAAGGAACCTTGTTCAAATCCCAGGTGATCCAAAATCTGCTTTTTCATATCTTGTTTCACTCCACCAAAGTACACTGAACTTTTACCCAAATTAGCCTGCAAAACTGATGCTTCAGGAAACTGAGAAAAGTACTTGTATAGTGTAGTCACCGAGGACAGATTACCCCTGGTAAACAACAATAGATCATCAGCAAAACTCATATGAGTTATGTCCAATTTCCTGCACCTGGGGTGGTGCTGAAATGTAGGCTCGTTCTTAAGCTCATGGAGGGACCTACTCAAGTACTCCATCACTATTGCAAATAGAAAAGGAGAGATAGGATCTCCTTGTCGAAGATCCTCAGCAGCATTGAAAGGTTCAGTAGTTTCTCCATTCACAAGGACAATATAGTTTACTGTCATGATGCATTCCATTATCCATTTGATAAATCTGTCAGGAAAACCTATCTCCTTTATCACCTGTTGTAAAAAGATCCACTCCACTGAATCATATGCTTTTTGAAGGTCAATCTTTATCATACACCCAGGGGATATCTAAGCTCTAGTATAGGATTTAACTAGTTCATGAGCTAGGATGAAATTGTCAGCAATCTTTCTACCAGGAGTGAAACCTGCTTGAGCTTCACAAATTATGAATGACATGACTTTCTGCAATCTAGAAGCCAAGATCTTCGGGATTATCTTGTATGGGATTGAACAACAAGCTATTGGTCTGTACTCTTTGATTGTGGCAGGCTTAGTCACTTTAGGAACTAATGTGACAGTGGTACAGTTTATTGTCTACAGATCTTTCCAGTTGAGAAGAACTCCTTTATAGCCTCTGTAATCTGAATGTTGATAATGCCCCATGCTTTTTTTTTTGAAGAAAACTGCATTAAAACCATCAATACCTGGAGCTTTATCATCACCAATTGCTAAGACTCTCAACAATCTCTTGGTTAGTTACCTCTGCACACAAATCCACCCTTTGCTGATAAGACAGTGTAGGACCATTCTTCATGTATGATGTGTTTATGGCTGGTAAAAAATTGGCAGCTGATCCCATTAAACTGTTGTAGAAATCCATGATCTCTCTTTTGATGGCTTTAGGGTCAGTCAACTTGTCTCCTAGTAATGTTGTGATTTTTGTAATCTGCTTCCTTTGAGTTCTATCCTTCATTACTGTTGTGAAGTATTTAGAGTTGGAATCTCGAAGCTGTATCCATCTTGCTCTAGCTTTCTGTTGTAGGACACTCTCTTTAATTAAGGACCACTTCTCAAGTTTGAGTAGTGTTTCCTTCTCCATATCTAACAATGCATCAGTACAAGTCATTAAAATCTGTTCTTGGATGGTCCTCAGCTCTATTCTAGCCTTCTCAATTCTCTGAGTGATGCCCTTGAATTCCCTAGAGTTTAAAGCTTTCAGAGCAAGTTTTAGGTCTTTCAATTTTGTCCATACTGATTTCAAAGTTCCATGAGTATTGTGAGGATTCCATATGCTTGCCACTATTTGAGAGAAATCTTCATGTGTTGCCCATATGTTGAAAAATCTGAAAGGCACTCTACCAGTCCATGTTGAAGATGACAGTGTTAAATAGGAGCATGGTCTGATATTTGAGGTAAACCATAGTTTGTTTCCACATGGCCCTAGGACATCATCCGTTCATAGTTACCAAAGACTCTATCTAGTCTACTGCCGACCCTATCTACACCAGGCTGTTTATTAGTCCATGTATAATAGTCACCCTTCCAAGTTAGTTCTGTCAATGTTGTTTGTTGAAGGCAAGCAGCAAATTCTTGAATTTCTGAGTAGCTTACTGGGTTACAAGATAGTCTGTCATTTGAATATAGTATTGCATTGAAATCACATGCTATTAGCCATGGAACTGTTATACTTACTGATAGCAGTTGTAGGTTATCCCATAGAGCTCTTCTTTGTTCTATCCCATTGTAACCATACACTACAGTGAGTAAGCAATCTATATCTCCCCTTCTACTTTTCACCTGACAATGTATCATTTGAGCATTATCTTTAATACCAGTAACAATGAGATGACTGGTATCCCATAGTAACCAAATCCTTCCATTCCTAGCATCCTTATAATTTTGTCAGTACATTCCATCCAGGAACAATAGCTTTTGAAATCCTTTGAGCATTCCCCTCCTTCACTTTAGTTTCTACAAGACCTACTAAATTTATTTTATTGCTCCTAATATACTCCCTAACCTCTTTCTGTTTATACCTTTTATTTACACCTCTTATATTCCAGAACAACCAATTCATGATTGTTGATTACAACTTCCATCTCTATCACCAGGAGGAATGTGTACTTCACGTCTACTTGTAGAAACTGCCTCAAACCTATTTCTCATTGGGATGGGAGATAAAGGAGGAAAGTTGATGAGATTAAGTTCAGGGCTTTGCACTGCTTTGCCTTTATCATCTTGTTTCTCAGCTACAGGTACCAAGTTTTGCTGAGTATTACTCTCCTTAGGTTCAAGTGTCTGTTGCTATTCTATGATCTCCAGCTTCCAAATTGTTGACACCTTGTTATTGAGTCTTAGATAAGGTTATATTCAGTGGCTCAGATGCATTAGGTATAGGACCTTTAGTTCTTCATTCCTGTATGATCACCTTGTTACCCCTTACTTTCTTAGGCTGGATTGGCTGTTGCATCATAGGTCTGGTTTGATTTGAACACTTGTGTCCCACAACCAAGCATTTGTCACAATAGGCAGGTTTCCAGTCATAGGTAACACCTTGCAAAAACTTCTTTCCAGTTGAGTCCATAACCACAATTTCAGTTGGCAGCTCTGTTGTAACATTAACCTCAATAAGCATTCGAGCAAAGAATACCCGAGTCTGCTTAGTAATGCACTCATCAGCAAATATAGGCTTCCTAATTACACTAGCAATTGTGCTGCGTGAGCCAACTCCCCAACAAGACATAGACAACTTAGGAAAGTTGACCCACAAAATAACAGTAGGAAACTCTTCAGTGAAATCAAAGTCATGGGTCCATTGTTTTAGAATAATAGGCTTATTGGCTATTGAATAATGACCAGCACATCGTATTTCACGAGCATCTTCAATAGTGTGAAATCTAATTATGTAATAGCCTTCATCGTGGTAAAACATATCAGGCTCAGCAACATATGACCAGTGTAAATTAATGTACCTCTTCATCACATTATACCTTGGTCCATCACCTAAAATATATGAAATCAATGCACACATCCATTTGTTCTCTTCCTCTTCTACCTTTGATTTGTCTAATTGATCCATAGGCTGACCATCAACAATTTGCGGTAGAATATAGGATAGTGACATACCATTCGTAGCAAATCGATTCTTCTGGAACAAGGTTGTCCATAGAGCTTTAGGTGCAGTTTCACTTGCTATCACCACCTCTGCCTCTGTTGATTTCTCTGATGAGCCTAGGGAGTTTACTTGACTTTGAGATGGATTGATCACATTTGTTGTTCCATTGACTGGCACTGTCGAAGTAGCTGTTACATGACCAATTGACACTGGAGAAGTTAGATCTATTCTCTTAGAGATGTTAGGATGGCTCAAAGTAGTACCAGATTCACATGCAACACCTCCCTTAGCTGGATCTGCAGTTTGAGTTGATGAAGGTGGAGTTGTTTCTGGTGCTGCTTTCTCCATCAATGGCTAATGGCTGATTTCCAGTCACCATCAAGCTTACAAGAGTAGTTAACGGGTATTTTTGAGGTCGACCTCATCCTCTGCCTCTCCTTTTCGCCATGGCTACAGGCGGCATACGTTTAACTAATGTGCGCCAAGAGCATTGCGTTTAGTTTAGTTTACAATTTAGTTATGCGAGAAAAAAACTCATTTGTTGAAATGAAAAAAAAATCTATCTATAACATGAAAAGAAAGTACTATTAATAATATCCTTATTTAGAATGGGGTGGGTGGGGTGGGAGTGGGGCGGGGTTGGGGTGGGGTTGGGTGGGTGGGGGTGGGGTATGGGGGTGGGTTGGTGGGGATGGGAAATAGGGCGGGGAAGGTTGAGAAAGAGCTTTGAAAAATATTTTTCCTTCTCTTGATATGGAAAACTTTTTCCTCCAATTGGAGGAAAATGAGTTCACGAGGAAAATATTTAGGCCAACCAAACATGGGAAAATTGAAAAAAAAATTCCGAAAAATATTTTCCTTCATACCAAACACACCCTTAGTGTCAAAATTTAAGACAAAATTGGTTAGATTAATCAATAATTAGTAACTCTTTTTGATTTTGAATTAAAAATAACTAAATATTATATGTTTGTAAGGAAATTATTATAAAAAAGAAAAATATATAAATAAATAACTTCAATGTAGAGATATATAAATGCTAAGAGTTATTTATTTTTTGATATGAGAAATTTTTTGAATAATAGTTTATACGATCATGCTATATGGATAAGATCATGTAACTAAAAATATTATAATAAATAAAAGTATAGACAAAAACATAAACAATAGTTTCATGAAATAAACAAAACATATAAAGATATAATTTAACTTATTATGTAGTAATTTTAATTTTAATATTACTACATAATAGTTAAATATTGCAGTAGAAAAGAATGTACGAAAAGAGGGGGATAAGGATAATTTTATGATATTTATATTTTAAATTAATTAATAAATAAAATATAAGTAAATAATACTCAAGAAAATATTGATAACTTTAGACCATTGAAGAATTTTGAACAGTATCATAAGTTAAAAAAAATAAAAATATTTTTAGAATATTAAAAGAGAAGTAGTATCAAGATATTAAGCCAATTAACAAGTTAATAAAAAGTCACATTAGTAAATGTAGCGTACTAAGTACTTGCTAATTTAATAAAGAATAAATAAGGAACAAGTAATTTGTTTGATTACTATATGATGTGTATTCTTGATTTTGTATAAATTTTGTTATATTTCTGTGCACTGTATTAAATAATAAAATAACAACTACTAATATTTATTAAAATATAAATTATTCGTGCATCGCGCGAGTTCTAACACTAGTTTATATAAAAACAATGAGGAAGGATATGTGTCTTTTATATATCACTTAATGATGATTAAGTTATCTATATCTTACTTTAATTTTAACTACTAAAATTGAGTTGTTTGATTTAGTATAAACACTAAGTACCAATAAGTATTTATCCTTAAATGATAATTTGCGGTTTTATTTGATTTGAGTTAATCTATACTCGTGCAAAGGAGCGAAAACACCAAAAGGAAATATTAATAAACTTTTTCATTTGAAAGATTATATTTATGTTCCATGTTGATAAAATTATGTCTGTAACCATTACTAGCGGTCTAAACTTTTAATCTAGTCAAATATTTACCTTCGAAATCAATGTGAATTTACGACTTTAAGCAAGTACAATTATTTGTTGCCTAAATCTGGTACTACAAAGCTTTCCAATCAAAAAGAAGTTATTCCAGCATATAAATAATAAATACTTAAGGAACTTCGTAACCTAAAAAAAAACACAAAAATCCAACTAATTGTTCTCTTATGGGCCATATAAATCTGAGCATGAGCCTGCCCCTCTAAAAATTTTTATTGCCTGTTTAGCTTAACTTTTACAAAAGTTAGTATTTAAAAAAGTACTCCCTCCATCCTATTAAAGCACCTAATTTTTGGTATGAATTCTGTCACGACCCAAGTTCTCCCTCCATGAACTATCGTGACGGTACCTAGTCTCTACAACTAGGTAAGCCTAACAATTTACGGAAAAACAATTAAAAGGTACGAAACTAGCAAATTACGAGTAATATAATAAAGAAAGTTATAATGCCGCTCGGCATATACAATAACACTCTTTTAAACTGAACAAAACACTCCCAAAATCCGGAATCTCATGAATCACAAGCTAATGAAATTATATAAGGATTCTAAGTCCAGAAATCTAATAACAAAGGAAATACAGAGAAAAGTCTATAACAGTGGGAAGAGTAGAAAGAGACTTCTAGGTCTGCGGACGCGGCAGATATACCTTGAAGTCTTTGAAATCGCCTCGTCTCACTGATAATACGGCTGAGCAGAAGAACCTGGATCTGTGTAGGAAAGGGCATGAGTACACCACAGCGGTTATATAAATATATACTAAGGTAAAACAGTATAGAACGTGACAGTGTAATTTAAGATGCTAACAGTGAAATAAAGGTGAAATCTCAGAAAGGAAATAACTCAGTAAGCAGTGATAACAACAGGGGATCTCCCAGGATAGCGTCCTGTAGTCCCAAACATAAATGTGCCAAGGATCTCCCGGGATATCGTCCCGTAGTCCAAAAGTAAATAACCAGTACAGGGGGATCTCCCGGGATACTGTCACGTAGTTCCAAATATAAAGGTGCAGGGGGGTCTCTCGAAATACCGATCCGTAGTCCGAAAGTAAACAAACAAGGGGGATCTCCCGGGATACCGTCCCGTAGTCCCAAAGTAAACACACAACAGTCTCAAGAAAGGAATCAACAGATCTATTCAAGAAAACAGGAATTTCTACTCTAAACATGCTACACAGAAACCAAGTAAGCAGTTAAGGCAGGCAGTTAAGTCACATAATCATGCTTTCCTAAGCTAAACAGGAAACTTCAAGTACAAGTATTGCTCAATTTAAGGAAAACACAGATATTTACTTAATGAAAATGGGGTTTTCCCACAATTAGCACGTGTACGCACTCGTCACCTCACATACACGGCATTTATATAACAACAGTACCAAAAATCCTAAGGGGAGTTCCCCCATAGAAGGTTAGGCAAGCCACTTACCTCGAACCAAGCTCAATCAATCCGAAATCACGTCTTTGCCACGAGTATCCAACTCCGAGTGGCCCAAATCTAATCAAATCAATTTCATAATGTAAATATAACTACAAATAATGAGTTTAGCTAAAGGAATCGAAGCTAAGGCAAGAAAATAGAAAACGCCCAAAAATCCTCCCCGGGCCCACGTCTCGGAATTAGGTAAAAGTCACAAATTATGAACACCCATTCACTCACAAGTCTAACCATACCAAAATCACTCAAATCCGATACCAAAATCTCGATCAAAATCCCAAAATTCGGCCTCAGAACTTTTCTCAATTTTTACCAAAATTTTCACCCCAGATCCGAAATTAAATGATAAAATTGACAATAGATTAATGTATTAGAACCAAATTAGAGTTAGAATTCATTACCCAATCTTTCCCCTTCAAAATCTAACCAGAAATCGCCCTCCACGAAGCTCCAATTCGATTTTTGGAGTTATGAACTCAAACCCTCGATTTCTCTTTTTTCTGCCCAGCGATTTCCGCTTCTACGAGGGGTTAACCGCACCTGCGGTCCCGCTTCTGCGGCCAATACTCCGCACCTGCGGAATTTCATTAAACGGCCAGATTCTGCACCTGCGCTCCTTACCTTGCAGATGTGGTTCCGCTTCTGCGGTCCTTGAGCCGCATCTGCGACCCGTTGCCCTTATGCCTTACACCGTATCTGCGGGTGCCAACCCGTTTCTGCGGCACCGCACCTGCGGTCCAAGCTCCGCAGGTGCGAAACCAACAGGTTCAGCAAAGATCAGAAATTTCCCAAGTCCAATTCAACTTCTGTTAAACATCCGAAACTCATCCGAGGCCCCCGGGACCTCAGCCAAACATGCCAACCAATCCTAGAACATTACACGAACTTAGTCCAACCCTCAAATCACATCAAACAACGCTAAAACCACGAATCACCCTCCAATCCAAGCCTAAAGAACTTGAAATTTCAAGAATCCTACAACCGATGCCGAAACCAACCAAACCATGTCCGATTGATCCCAAATCTTGCACACAAGTCACATTCAACACTACGGAACTAATCCAACTTTCGGAATCGAATTCCGACCCCGATATCAAAATTTCACTATCGATCCGGAAACTTAAAAAATTAGACTTTCGGCATTTCAAGCCTAAATAAGCTACTGACCTCCAAAACACAATCCGAACACGCCCCTAAGCCCGAAATCACCCAACGGAGCTAACGGAATTGATAGAATTTCATTCTAAGGCCGTCTTCACATTGTTTCGACTACGGTCCAAATTCTAAAGCTTAAGCTCTCATTTAGGGACTAAGTGTCTCAAAACACTCCGAAACTCAAAACGAATCTTCCCGGCAAACCACAATAGCAGAAATAAACACGGGGAAAGCAGCTAATAGGGGATCAGGGTGTAAATTCTCAAAACGACCGGCCGGGTCGTTACATCCTCCCCCTCTTAAAACATTTGTTCGTCCTCAAACGAGCATAGAGACATACCGAAGTGGTGAAAAGATGAGGGTAACGGCTGCGCATATTCTGCTCGGTCTCCCAAGTCACCTCCTTGACCGGCTGACCCCGCCACTGATCCTTTACTGATGCAATACTCTTTGACCTCAGCTTTCGAACATGCCTGTCCAATATAGCCACTGGCTCCTCAACATAAGATAGATCCTTATCCAACTGGACTGAACTGAAATCCAACACGCGCAACGGATCACCGTGATACTTCCGGAGCATCGAAACATGAAATACCGGATGAACTCCTGCCAAGCTGGGAGGCAAGGCAAGCTCATAAGAAACCTCCCCAACGCGTCGCAATACCTCAAAGGGACCAATAAACCTCGGGCTCAATTTTCCCTTCTTCCTAAATCTCATAACGCCCTTCATAGGCGAAACCTGAAGTAAGACTCGCTCTCCAACCATAAATGAATCATCGCGAACCTTCCGGTCCGCATAACTCTTTTGTATGGATAGGGATGTGCGAAGTCTATCCCGAATCACCTTAACCTTCTCCAAGGCGTCCTAAACCAAGTCTGTGCCCAATAATCTAGCGTCGTCCGGCTCAAACCAACCCACCGGGGATCTACACCGCCTACCATACAGAGCCTCATACGGTGCCATCTGCATGCTGGATTGGTAATTGTTATTGTAGGCAAACTTCGCCAGTGGCAAGAACTGATCCCAAGAACCTCCAAACTCCATCACACACGCACGGAGCATATCCTTAAGAATCTGAATAGTGCGCTCGGATTGTCCGTCCGTCTGGGGGTGAAATGTTGTGCTCAACTCCACCCGAGTACCCAACTCATGCTGTACGGCCCTCCAGAACCGTGATGTGAATTGAGTACCTCTATTTGAAATGATGGAAAATGGAATACCATGCAGACGAACAATCTCCCGGGTATAAATCTCAGCCAACCGCTCTGAAGAATAAGTGGTACACACAGGAATGAAGTGTGCGGACTTGGTCAGCCGATCCATAATCACCCAAATGGTATCGAACTTCCTCAAAGTCTGTGGGAGTCCTACTACGAAGTCCATGGTGATCCGCTCTCACTTCCACTCCGGAATCTCTATCTGCTGAAGCAAGCCACCCGGTCTCTGGTGCTCATACTTTACCTGCTAACAATTGAGGCATTGAGCTACAAACCCAACTATATCCTTCTTCATCCTCCTCCACCAATAGTGCTGCATCAAATCCTGGTACATCTCGCGGCACCGGATGGATGGAATACCGTGAAATGTGGGCCTCCTCTAGAATCAACTCTCGTAGCCCATCAACATTGGGCACACATATCCGACCCTGCATCCTTAATACCCCGTCATCACCAATGGTCACATCTCTGGCGTCGGCATGCAGGACCTTGTCCTTGAGGACAAGCAAATGAGGATCATCATACTGACGCTCTCTGATACGATCGAACAAGGAAGACCGAGAAACAACACAAGCAAGGACCCGACTAGGCTCCGAAAGATCCAATCTCACAAATTGGCTGGCTAAGGCATGAACATCCATCGCCATGGGCCTCTCCGCTGCTGGTAGATAAGCCAAACTTCCCAAACTCTCCGCTCGACGACTCAAAGCATCGGCCACCACATTGGCCTTGCCTGGGTGATACAAGATAGTGATGTTATAGTCCTTCAGCAGCTCTAACCACCTCCTCTGGCGCAAATTAAGGTTCTTCTGCTTGAACAGATGCTGTAAACTCAGATGATCAGTATAGATCTCACAAGAACACCTACAAATAATGACGCCAGATCTTCAAGGCGTGAACAATAGCAGCCAACTCGAGATAATGGACAGGATAATTCTTCTCATGCACCTTCAGCTGTCTGGACGCGTAGGCAATCACCCTACCGTCCTGCATCAATACCGCTCCAAGGCCAATCCTTGAGGCATCACAATAGACATTATAAGACCCCGAACCTGTAGGCAATATCATACTGGGGCTGTAGTCAAAGCTGTCTTGAGCTTCTGAAAGGTCTCCTCACACTCCTCCGTCCACCTGAATGGAGCATCCTACTGGGTCAGCCTAGTCATAGGTGCTGCAATAGACGAAAATCCCTCAACAAACCGACCGTAATAACCCGCCAAGCCAAGAAAACTACGGATCTCTGTAGCTGAGGATGGTCTAGGCCAACTCTACACTGCTTCCACTTTCTTCGAATCCACCTTGATCCCCTTACTCGACACTACGTGACCCAAGAGTGCCACAGAATCCAACCAGAACTCACATTTCGAGAACTTCGCATATAACTTCTTTTCCCTCAAAGTTTGAAGCACTGTCCCGAGGTGCTGCTTATGATCTTCCCGACTCCGGGAGTATACCAGAATGTCATCAATAAAGACAATGACGAACGAGTCAAGATATGGCCGGAACACACTGTGCATCAAGTGCATAAATGCTGATGGGGCATTGGTCAGCCCAAATGACATAACAAGGAACTCGTAATGACCATACCGAGTCCTGAAAGCAGTCTTTGGGATATCTGGCTCCCGAATCTTCAACTGATGATAACTCGAACGCAAGTCAATCTTAGAAAACACACGAGCACCCTGTAACTGATCAAACAGGTCATCAATACGAGGCAAAGGATACCGTTTCTTCACTATAACTTTGTTCAACTAGCGATAATCAATGCACATACGCATAGAACCATCCTTTCTTCACAAACAAGACAGGAGCACCCCAAGGTGAAACACTGGGCCGAATAAAACCCTTATCAAGCAATTCTTGTAACTGCTCCTTCAACTCAGGAGGAGCCATACAGTAAGGAGGAATAGAAATGGGCTGAGTGCCCGGAAACATATCAATGCCAAAATCAATATATCTGTCGGGCGGCATGCCCAGAAGATCAGCTGGAAACACATCGGAGAAATCCCGTACTATTGGGACTAAATCAACTGTAGGGGTATCAATACTAACATCTCTC
Organism: Nicotiana attenuata; assembly: GCF_001879085.1. Lineage (NCBI taxonomy): Eukaryota > Viridiplantae > Streptophyta > Magnoliopsida > Solanales > Solanaceae > Nicotiana > Nicotiana attenuata. The sequence goes on from NW_017670970.1 coordinate 65,008, forward strand.
ACATAAGCTAGATACGCATCACACCCCTTCTCAACCATTCGCTGAGCTTTAAGAAATGAAATAACTCTACTGGACGTGTGATCTAAGGTACCCCTCCACTATATTCGCGGTACACCTGGCATAGCGAACGTCACGGTTTTGGCGTGACAATCAAGAATAGCATAATAGGGTGAAAACCAGTCCATCCCCAGGATAACATCAAAATCTACTATGCTGAGCAATAACAAATCGGCTCTGGTCTCAAAACCACTAAGAGCAATCAAACACGACCGATAAACGCGGTCCACAACGAGAGAATCTCCCACAAGAGTAGAAACATAAACTAGGGAACTCAAAGAATCCCGAGATACGCCCAAATGCGGGGCAAAATAAGAGGACACATAAGAATAAGTGGAGCCTGGATTGAATAGAACTGATGCATCTCTATGACAGACCGTAACAATACTTGTGATGACAGAATTGGAGGCAACAACCTCAGCACGGGCAGGAAGGGCATAGTATCTGGCATGGCCTCCCTCTCTAGGGCGACCTCTACCTCCCCGACCTCCACCTCTAGCTGGCTGGGGCAGGTGGGGTAGAAATTGATGCTGTAATCATAGCCTAGGACTCTACGGAGCACGTTGTGGCTGAGAAGTCTGCGGAGGTACACCCCTCCTAAGTCTGGGGCAATCCCTCACCATATGGCGTATGTTTCCACACTCAAAACAATCTCTAGGCGGACGTGGCGGTTGTGACTGGCTCGGGCCAGGTCTGCTGGACTAACCACTGGAAGCACCCCGAGCAGGAGGTGCACTAGATACCGGAGGTGCATAATAAGGCTCCTGAGGTCTAGGAGGAGCTGGAATACCACTGGCTGCTGGATGAGCTAAATGAACGAGGTGACTCATATAACCCCTACCATGACGAACTACAGCTGGGGCACGGGCACCAAAATAATGGCCCGACTCTCAAGACCTCTTGACCTCTCTCTCCTCTCTATCTCGAGCATGCATGCCCTCTAACCTCCTAGCAATGCTCACCACCTGCTGATAAGAAATATCCATCTCCAACTCCCGGGCCATGCTAGATCTTATGTTGGGAATAAGCCCCTCAATAAACCGGCGAACTCTCTCGCGAACAGTAGAAAACAAGGCCAGTGCATGCCTAGCCAAGTCACTGAAACAGACAGCATACTCCAAAATAGTCATAGAACCCTAGCGCAAATGCTCAAACTCCGCGCGCCATGCGTCCTTGAGGCTCTGAGGGACATACTCTCTCAAGAACATATCTAAAAACTGAGTCCATGTCAGGGAAGCTGCCTCAGCTGAACTGTCTAACTCAAAAGTACGCCACCACTGATAGGCTGCTCCTCGAAGTTGGAAGGTAGTGAAAAAAACCCCACTCGATCCTGATATACCCATAGTGCGGAGGATACGGTGGCACTCCTCCAAAAATCCCTGAGCATCCTCCGATGCTAGACCACTGAATGTAGGAGGCTAGTACTTCTTGAACCTCTCAAGCCTCCTCTGCTCCTCCTCTGAAGCTACTGCCCTATCCTCGGGCTGAACTGGGGCTACAGACGGTGCCGTTATAATCTATAGGACCTGATCAACATGCACTCGCTGCTATGGAGTGCGGGCGGCGGGAGTTTGTGCTCCTCCCCCGGCCTGAGATGTGGCTGCAGCAAGGGGAAGCAACCCTGCCTGAGCTAGAGTGGTGTACATGCTCATGAACTGTGCAAGGGTCTCCTGGAGAGCTGGAGTGGTAGTAGCAGTAGGCGTATCAGGCGCCTGGGCTTCAGCTGGAGCTGCTGGTGGCTCCTCTGTAGCAGCTCGCGCCGGTGCTCTGGCTGCACCACGTGCGCGTCCTCGGCCTCTACCCTGGCCCCGACCTTTGACGGCTCTGGCAGGAGCCGCGGGTGCCTAGTCATCTCCGATAGCTCGTTTCCTCACCATCTGTGAGAGAATAGACGATAGAGGTTTAGAATTTTGATATCAAAATCTCGCACGACAAGGAAATCAAATGAAGTGGAATTTTCCTAACAGTTACATAGCCTCTCGTAGATAAGTGCAGGCATCTCCGTACCGATCTGCGAGACTCTAATAAACCGACTTGTGATTCATGACTCTTACGAACCTAGAGCTCTAATATCAACTTTTCATGACCCAAGTTCTCCCTCCATGAACTGTCGTGACGGCACCTAGTCTCTACGACTAGGTAAGCCTAACAATTTGCGGAAAAAGAATTAAAAGGTACGAAACTAGCAAATTACGAGTAATATAATAAAGAAAGTTATAATTCTGCTCGGCATATACAATAACACTCTTTTAAAATGAACAAAACACTCCCAAAACCCGGAAGCTTATGAATCACAAGCTAACAAAATTACATAAGGATTCCAACTAATAACAAAGGAAATACAGGGAAAAGTCTATAACAGTAGGAAGAGTAGAAAGGGACTTCTAGGTCTGCGGACGCGGCAGATATAACTCGAAGTCTTTGAAATCGCCTCGTCTCACTGATAATACGGCAGAGCAGAAGAACCTAGATCTGCACACGAAAAACATGTGCAGGAAAGGGCATGAGTACACCACAGCGGTACCCAGTAAGTGCCAAGCCTAACCTCGGTCGAGTAGTGACGAGGAAGGTCAAGGCCCTACTGGTTATATAAATATGTACTAAGGTAAAACAATATAGAATGTGACAGTGTATTTTAAGATGCTAACAGTCAAATAAAGGTGAAATCTCAAAAAGGAAATAACTCAGTAAGCAGTGATAACAACAGGGGATCTCCCAGGATAACGTCCTGTAGTCCCAAACATAAATGTGCTGAGGATCTCCGGGGATACCGTCCCGTAGTCCAAAAGTAAATAAACAGTACAAGGGGATCTCCAGGGATACTGTCCCGTAGTCCCAAATATAAAGATGCAGGGTGATCTCCCGAAATACCGATCCGTAGTCCCAAAGTAAACAAACAAGGGGGATCTCCCGGGATACCGTCCCGTAGTCCCAAAGTAAACACACAACAGTCTCAAGAAAGGAATCAACAGTTCTATTCAAGAAAACAGGAATTTCTACTCTAAACATGCTACACAGAAACAAAGTAAGCAGTTAAGGCAGGCAGTTAAGTCACATAATCATGCTTTCCTAAGCTAAACAGGAAACTTCAAGTACAAGTATTGCTCAATTTAAGGAAAACACAGATATTTACTTAATGAAAATGGGGTTTTTCAACAATTAGCACGTGTACGCACTCGTCACCTCACGTACACGGCATTCATATAACAACAGTACCAAAAATACTAAGGGGAGTTCCCCCACACAAGGTTAGGCAAGCCACTTACCTCGAACCAAGCTCAATCAATCCAAAATCACGCCTTTGCCACGAGTATCCAACTCCGAGTGGCCCAAATCTAATCAAATCAATTTCATAATATAAATATAACTACAAACAACGAGTTTAGCTAAAGGAATCGAAGCTAAGTCTAGAAAATAGAAAACGCCCAAAAATCCTCCCCGGGCCCACGTCTCGGAATCGGGTAAAAGTCACAAATTATGAATACCCATTCACTCACGAGTCTAACCATACCAAAATCACTCAAATCATATACCAAAATGTCGACCAAAATCCCAAAATTCGGCCTAAGAACTTTTCTCAATTTTTCCCAAATTTTCCCCCAGATCCGAAATTAAATGATAAAACTGACAATAGATTAATGTATTAGAACCAAATTAGAGTTAGAATTCATTACCCAATCTTTCCCCTTCAAAATCTAACCAGAAATCGCCCTCCACCGAGCTCCAATTCGATTTTTAGAGTTATGAACTCAAACCCTCGATTTCTTTCTTTTCTGCCCAGCAATTTCCGCTTCTGCGAGGGGTTAATCGCACATGCGGTCCCGCTTCTGCGACCAATACTCCACACCTGCGGAATTTCATTAAACGGCCAGATTCCGCACCTGCGCTCCTTACCTCGCAGTTGCGGTTCCACTTCTACGGTCCTTGAGCCGCATCTGCGACCCATTGCCCTTATGCCTTAGACCGCATCTGCGGTTGCCAACCTGCTTCTGCGGCGCTGCACCTGCGGTCCAAGCTCCGCAGGTGCAAAACCAACAGGTTCAGCAAAGATTAAAAATTTCCTAAGTCCAATTCAACTTCCGTTAAGCATCCGAGGCCCCCGGGACCTTAACCAAACATGCCAACTAATCCTAAAACATCATACGAACTTAGTCCAACCCTCAAATCACATCAAACAACGCTAAAACCACGAATCACCCTCCAATCCAAGCCTAAAGAACTTGAAATTTCAAGAATCCTACAACCGATGCCGAAACCAACCAAACCATGTCCGATTGACCCTAAATTTTGCACACAAGTCACATCCAACACTACGGAACTATTCCAACTTTCAGAATCGGATTCCGACCCCGATATCAAAATTCACTATCGATCCGGAAACTTCAAAAATTCAACTTTCAACATTTCAAGCCTAAATAAGCTACGGACCTCCAAAACACAATCCGAACAAGCCCCTAAGCCCGAAATTAGCCAATGGAGCTAACGGAACCGATGGAATTCCATTCCGAGGCTGTCTTCACACTATTCCGACTACGGTCCAAATTCTAAAGATTAAGCTCTCATTTAGGGAGTAAGTGTCCCAAAACACTCCGAAACTCAAAACGAATCTTCCCGGCAAATCACAATAGAAGAAATTAATATGGGGAAAGCAGTTAATAGGGGATCGGGGTGTAATTCTCAAAACGACCGGCCGGATTGTTACAAATTCATCAAAAAATTTACAATTTTTTGAAATCTATATATTTAAAATTATGTGAAAAGTTAATACAATTCAACTTAGTTAATAATCAAAATGTGTAAAAGAGAATGAACAAATCATAAAAAAATAACTGTTTAATTCCATAATTAGTAATAGTGTCACATAAAATATGATAGAGGAAAACTTCTTGGACACCAATGTCAAAAGCCAATTGAGCTTTACCCAGTAGTAAGAATAATAAAGCATTTTCGCAAGTTTGAACCCTATAAGAAGCATGGATAATTTCCTACATATGCTAAAATGTGACCCTAATCATTGTAACTAATAATATTATTTTATGTTCATAATATAGCAATAATTTTTTTATAAAATATATAAAATCTTTAACAAATCCCACGATATTATCTTCTCTTTCATATAAACCATAGCTGCCACTGTCCCTATCCTACCCCCGTTGTTGGCCGCCACTGATCCGTCGAAAAATTGCCAGAGCTTCATCACAAAATTTCAGGAACTTTACTGAAAAATTAAATAAATTTTTATTGCTTTTTTTTTCTTCGTGAGAGTTCTCTCCCATGATTTTCTTCTTCTCTTCTATGTGTATATCGTGTATATATATATATATATATATATATATATAGTGATCTAAGTACATGGGTAAAATCGGGGCCAGAGTTTTCCCCGATTTTCCGATTAGGAAACAAAGTGGAAGCACGGCTCGACGTGATCACAATCGAGGCCCTGGAACTTCTCATATTGGAACCCGGGGGGAGTGAACGATGCCTCTAAGACCGGGCATGTGGGATAACGAACCCAAACCAAGTATAGCTTTGGGGCCTTGGGAAACACGGAGAATGGTTATGCATAGCTATTAGGGGACCGTAATGCTCGGCCTCAACCGGATATCACGGTACGAATCCCGTCCAATATTAACCATGGATCGAGATTTATCTAAAAAAGAAGATTTTTACCTTATAGACTTGTATTAGGATTGAAATTGCCCTACTATATAAAGGGGAAGGTTTTCTTTATTCTATGAGATGGTTACACACAAATCAATGCAATAAAAGTTTACTTTTGTCTTCTAGCTATTGTTCAAAGCATTGCTTATTTGTTCTTCTCTTCGCCGGTACCGAGCTTGCACCGGGGGTCCAATCGAGGACGAATTCCATTGTTCAATCTAAGATTAGGCTTGGTTACTATATTGGGATTGGTTTGATCATTTTTTTTGTCTTTAACTCATTTAATCATTGTTCTTGATTATTCGTATTGAATCAAACCACATATCCTTTAAACCGCATACAAATTCAATTATTACTCATTTTTGGGGTAAACAGTTTGGTGCCCACTGTGGGGCTAAGGACCAAATGGTCCCGACCGTTGCAATCCGACCCTGCCCAAAGAGACCCTAATTTGATGTGTAAGTACCACGGTACTCATGGTCATCAAACTGAAGATTGCCGACAGTTAAGAGAAGAAGTTGCTCGATTGTTCAACAATGGACACCTTCTATAATTCCTAAGCGAGCGAGCCAAGAACCACTTCAGAAACAGGAACGCCTACAAACAGGTCGAACAAGAGGAGCCTCAGCACGTAATCAACATGATCATTGGAGGAGTTGACGTCCCCTAGGGGCCGATGGTGAAATGCACTAAGGTGTCTAATATGAGGGGAAAACGCACCCGAGATTACATCCCGGAAGGAACTATCTCATTCAGCAATGAAGACGTCGAGGGCATCGTACAACCTCACAAAAATGCACTGGTAATATCTGTACTTATCTATAAATCTCGGGTTAATCATGTGTTGTTTGATCTAGGTAGCTCGGCCAACATCATCAGATCGAGGGTCATAAAGCAACTAGGGTTACAAGATCAAATCATGCCGGCAGTCCGCGTATTAAATGGATTCAACATGGCGTGTGAGACCACGAAAAGAGAGATAATGTTGCCGGTAAATACTTCTGGGACAACACATGAAACAAAGTTCTACGTGATCGGAGGGGATATGAGGTACAATGCCTTGTTCGGAATGCCATTGGTCCACAACATGAGGGTGGTACCTTCGACCTTTCACCACGCGCTGAAATTTCCCACGCTGGGGGAGTCAAAATGGTATACAGAGAACAGCCAGTCACAAGGGAAATGTTTTCTGTCGATGAAGTGATCCCGGTGCCCGCGGTCTCAACATCAAGAAATGCGGGACCGGCCAAAAAAGAAGAAACTAAATGAGATGCAATGTTCGCATTTGAAGATTGGGGCTGCTATCCGTATGAAGTTCCGAGCATATTGGAAGGCCCTGATAGGTTACTGGGTTATTCTATAATTGTAGTTGGTCCAGAATTTTGTTCAATATGGCCTGTAATAACTTGTAAACTGAATTATGGAGAAAACTAGTGAAATTGGGGGAGAAAGGTATATTCTAATAGCTGCATGAAAGGGTAGAAAACCTACCTATAGGATCTATGTGGTCTATTTGTTACTTGTTCAACATGCCTTATATGATATTTGGTTTCATGTATAAAAAGCATGCCTATATGAATCATGCATACTTCATTTATACACTGATCAAACACGTTAGTCTAAGTATTTGCCATACTTGCTTCTATGTTATTACCATACATTTAGATAACATGCCTATAGGATGTGACACATATGCATTGCTCAACTAGATACCATGCCTATAGATCTTCAAATAATCAATTGGTCAAATGCTTCTATTACTTTAGTGTACTGCCCATTTAGATACCATGGCCACAAGATCTTAATTAATTAATCAAACTACTTTGTGCCGTTTCTGTACTGCTTCATTATTAGAAATCCTGTCTATAGGATATTATCACCCGCCTAGAAAATATGCTTATAGGAGTAAAGTGTTATAAAAACCAGTTTCGATTGTCATTCGTTAGAAATCCTGCCTATAGGATGTGGTTATTCATCTTAGACAGCATGTTTATAAAATCAATGTCGCAAACTCTGAGTTTTCAAATGGCCTTACTGCCTCTTCATACGAACAAGTAGAGATTACGTCTATGGAACCTGTAACGCCTTCAATATACAAATCTGTTAGTTTAAAGCTGCAATGCTGCCTGTACAACGCCATAAATCAGAATCAATTAGAAATCATGCCTATAGGACTTGCAATTTTTTAATCTGCATGAACGCTGTTTATATATAATACTGGAAATCAGAATCACATTGAGATCCTGCCTATAGGACTTAACGACTAATAACGTGCACTGTCTAATCTGAAAATCTGTGACGGATCGCGTGCTTTTGTGCTTATGTGTGGAGGTTAACTTGAGCCTTTCATTGCTATTATGTGCAGTCCTAACTATTTTGAATGTCACCTAGTTTTTATCATTTTGAGCATCGTAAGTAAGTCTAGAACCACCCAAATAGAGGTCCAAAGCCTCCTGGACCATAGGCATGGGACGGGTAATGCACGCATATGATGCGGCTTAGAATTAAATTAGAGCGCACATAGTAATTGGGTAGCAGGAGATGATAGTCCGTGCCCGCTGAATAATATGAGCAACTTCTACTTTAAGGGAGTTGCTAAGTATTATTTATGTTGCACGGGGTGATCTTTTAGGCTAATAAACTTAGGACACCCCCCCCCCCCCTTCCCCTTTATGCTTGCTAAAAGAACTTAATCATTAAATAGAGACCGACGTAGTTGTGATCTTTAAACTTGTATTCATATAGTTTATTCTTCCTCATGTTGGCTTATGTTACAATAGGACTTTCAACTTTCATATCTTCCTTCATACGCTTACCTAGTTTAATTACATAATCCACATAGTTTAATGTTCGGTCGGGACCCACAATTGTGGACCTCGAAGAGTGTCTAACACCTTCTGTTTGAGTTAATTTGAGCCCTTACCCGATCTTTGGTGACACAGACTAGTCAAACAGAGTTATTCGCAAATTAGGTGCCCTAACGCACCTTAAAATCGTTAGGTGGCGACTCTCCTCTTTTAATACCCATTAAAAGAGTTGTCACACGTTGAAGCCCACTTTCACGAGAAAACGGGGCGCGACAACATGGTGACTCTGCTGGTGATTTACACTTAGGCTCTTACCATAACGAGCTTGACTTATGTGAATTACTTTTTTTGTTACATGCACCTCACTTATTCACCTTTATCTGTTTAAATTTGCTATGACATGCACATCCCTTCCCCCATTCACCTCTATTTGTTTAAATTTGCTATGACATCCTTTCCTCTATTCTCCTTGTTTGTTGTGGCCGCTCTCCATCTCTTTTCACCTTGTCTAAAACTGCTATATCATGCCTTTCCCATCCCTATTTCCTTACCTGCTTCATTACGTTCTCGCATAATTGTTTTATGAACTGAACTGACTTCTTTCTTTTGTCTTTCTTCTCTATTCTTTCCATGTTTAATTTTGCTATTTTATTGCTATTACATAGTTTATCATGCAAATACCTGGCAACGTGTTCTTATTTCTGCATAAAGCATGATCAACATCATACTCCACTCGTGCCAATTATCAATATAGCGGTGCTTGATGAGTGTTCGCGTTCTTCAGAAAATTACCCTTTTTAAATCGGGAAGGCTTATTTGCGGTAGACTAGTCGATCAGCGGTACAATCGACGGTCCCGTGCCTTTCCCTCTCAAGTTGTCCACTTGGGAGTACTAGTCTAGACCATTCTAGAAACCCTACTCCAACTTGAAAGGTACATGCATCATGCTAAACCTAGTACGGGTTGGAGCGTTATTAACATAACAACCCGCTAAGATGAACCTTGTCCAAAGTTCGACGGGATATCCACAATCCCAATGGACACTATCATATTATATGCATTACTTGGAGAAAATGTGCCAACGTGTTGATCATTATTGCGAAAGTAGTCAAATCTGGAGGAGGAAGAGCTAACTTTTGTTTATTTGCAGAAAATGAAGCATGAAATCCCCGGGTTTGGTATGGTCCAAAACATACCACCCTTGCTACTTGACTGGTGGAAAGATCTTGCGCCTTGCGACAAAAATCATGAGACCTACCATCCCTTATAAACATTCGGCCAAATAGAGAATTGATTGAGGCCGCTACCATGTTGTGGGATGAGAAAAGAGCTATGTTTTGATTTGTCAATATAGAAAGGACTCCTCTCCTAGAAGAAATAGGAGGCTTCGCTAAGTTGCCATGGGATAGTCTAGAAGTACTGGTACCAGAGAATCGCACTCCCCGCAGTTTTCTAAAGATGTTGGGTTTTAAGAAAATTATAAGCTGCTCTGTTTAAAGAAATCATACATCCCTTTTGAATTTCTTTACGAGCGTTATGGGCATAGCAAGTCCTATCGTCTTCATCATGATGAACTCGCCATTACTTCTTTAGGTTGGATGCACCGCCGGGTTTATGTATTCGTCGTTTGCTTCTTGGGGTTATTGATATTTCCAATGAAGGGAGGAAGGATTCATACTCGCTTAGCCATGGTCGCCAGGTCCTTGATGGAGGGCATCGAGGGAAAAAACTTATACCATCATCCCTATGATCTTAGCTGAGCTGTACCGCGCTCTAGATCGGTGCAAGCAGGGATTTGGACACTTTGAAGGTTGTAATCTGTTACTATAATTCTGGCTGTTAGAACACTTTCAGAGAGGAGAGTATCGTCAAGAGTTTCTAAGAAGGCCATTGAATGACTACATAGCCAACCATCACCCGAAGAAAATGACGTTTATCCCAGACAGGTTCGCACAGCCTGGAAATACTGTAAGTTGGGAGCGTTTCTTCAGCAATCTGATGGACGAGCAGGTACATTGGATGTTTGAGTGGTTTCGTAGCAGTGAGTTCATCATCAGGTCAAGGGGGACTACTCATCCGGTACTGATCGGGTTGCGAGGCCTCTATCCTTATGCTCCCATAAGGGTAATGAGGCAAGCAGGGAGAAAACAGGTCATACCTCGGGGTTCCAACATGGTCCAATACAAGGTAGATTTCAAAGGAGACGTCATTCCATTTAAGTTCGAGGCACAACATATGTGGAACCAAAAGATCATTATGGAAAGAGAAACCATTGAGCAAGACAGGTATCACGTCGGTCATGTATACTACTATCTATCATGGTTGGAGGACGATGAAGCGGGAGACGTCAAGCCAGGAGTCAATCTGAAGGACAGGATTGTAGATGACGCAGCTGAGGCACATGTTAAGTATAGAAGGCTACGCAAAAGGGTTTTCGAGTCTGAAGCTACACATCTGGAACAATACAAAGTGAATATGGAGGCGATTAAGGAATGGAAGAAAATTGCCACTAAGTCAACAGTATGATTGGAATACTTGGAACAAGGATTAATGGAGCTAGAAGGAAAGATGAGAGAGAGAGACTCTCGGATTGCCAAGGAATCGATGGCGGGGAAGGAGGACATCTAGCAAAAGCTTACTTACTGTTGGATATGTGCGATCTAGGGAACCTGATTGATGTGGTCAAAAGAGCCAAGCATGGAGAAGGTCCTTCTGGGACCAAGTAGACTAGGAAATGATATTCTTTACTGCTTTCTAGGTTAGCTTTAGATTTCAATTGTAATAAGGCTAAATGCCATTAGTATTTTTATTATTATTGTCGATTTAGTAAAGGTTTGACTCATTTTTTTGTTTTAGCGAAATGATGCAAGTGTTGGCACCAATTTTCTCCAAGTCTACGTGTCGCTTAGGTCTACTTCAGGCACAATGAGGCCCATAAATTAGGATGCGAATCATTGCATGACTTTGTGAAATATGTTTACATATTGCAAATACTCTTTTATTTTACCTTACTAACTTGGTTACCTTTTGCTTTTTCTTTCTTTTTGATTATTCCCACAACTAAAGGTTGATTCTTACATACTGGCATCATCAGCATACCACACTAGATCCAGAGGTCCTACACCTCCTCCTCGACCAAGAGATCATAAAGAAAAAAGTAAAGGAAAAGGAAAAATGGATGATTTGAGTGGAATCAGGAAAGACAATGCTACTATGGTGGAAAATATTGAAACTTCAGATGGCCGAAGTACTCCGGCACAGAACGGGTTGGTCTTACGTCCGGAACAGAAAATCCTGGAACTACAAGGCGAGCTTGAGCAAGTCCGAAATTTGGCAAACCTGTCCCTCACTCTCAATGTCCCCGACATTAACCAACAAAACTCGACTACCCAGAACCAAACACCACCGCAAAACATACAAAACCAAAACCCACCACCAAATCCTCCCACACCGCACCAGTACCCCACACCTCCCCAAAACCTTAACCCGCCACCAGTACCAACCCCTCAACAACACCACCATCATCCAACTCGTTACCCACAAACCACTATTTATCACACTTCCTAGAATGTGCCACAACCTACTCCCCACCCGAAAAACTCGACCAATGACCACCCTTATACCCAAGTTCCAGGAATCCATCAAAGCAATCTGATAAATGTGGAAACTTTACCCCACACCCCGCAGCAAAACCTATACATACCCGAATCGACTAAGAAGGACCTACTCATTAAAAACATGGCAGAGGAACTCAAGAAACTCACCGGTAGAGTTCAGAGTGTTGAGGGTGGTAAAGGTGTCGAAGGTCTGAACTATGAGGACTATGTATTCACCCGGATGTGGAACTACCGGAGGGTTACAAACCTCCCAAGTTTGAAATGATCGATGGAACTGGTGATCCGAAAGTACATCTGAGAACGTATTGTGACAAGCTTGTAGGAGTAGTCAAGAATGAACAAATTCGCATGAAACTGTTCATGCAAAGTCTCAAAGGAGATGCCTTGTCTTGGTATATCAGTCAAAAACCAAAAAAGTGGGTTGGTTGGGTGAGTATGACGTCCGACTTCATGGATAGATTCAAGTTCAATACTGAAAACGCGCCAGACGTTTTGTATATTTAAAACCTCAAGAAGAAGCCGACAGAAACCTTCCGCGAGTATGATACTCGTTGGAGATCAAAGGCTGCAAAGGTAAGGCCAGCACTTGAAGAAGAACAAATGAACAAGTGCTTTGTCAAAGCTCAAGGCCCACAGTATTATGAAAGGTTGATGGTTATTGAAAATCACAAGTTCTCCGATATCATCAAGTTAGGAGAAAGAATATAGGAAGGAATTAAAAATGGGATGGTGACCAATTTTGAGGCACTGCAGGCCACAAATAAAGCTTTGAAATTAGGAGGTATTCCGAAGAAGAAAGAAGTAGGTGTCGTGATGGTAGCCCAGGGTCCTAAGTCTCCTCTCACATACCAAGCACCTCCAACCACATATCAACCCTCACCCCTTAGATACCAACAACCTGCAACCACCTACCATACCTATAATACTCAACCGGCATATTACCATTCACCACCACCCGCCCACCAAAACTACCAGAGGCCACAACTAATTTTTGACCGCAGACCACCTAGACAATGCACCCCAATTGCTGAACCCATAGACCAACTGTGTGAGAGACGGAAGACTACTGGTTATGATACTCCCATCCCTACTGTTGTTATGAAAAATTCCTCCTAATGGATTAACCCCAACAAAACATGTGCTTATCATTCAGGCATGAAAGGTCATATCATTGATGAGTGCCGCACGTTGAAAGACAAGATTCAGACGCTAACCGACACTAAGGTCATACAGGCAAAGGAAGTTGCACTAAATGTTTGTAACAATCCTCTCCCGGATCATAGAGGTGAAGGAGTAAATGTGATAGAGACTGATAAAGAATGGGATCAAAAGGGGTCCATCGGACTCATTCGAGAGAGAGATGCTCCTAAAATATCTTCGGTCACCCTCACACCAGTTGTGGTACAGACCCAGGCGTCGTTTGAAGTCGAGGTAACTACACCCTTCATTGTGATGGTAGCTGCCACACCATCTTACAAGTCTGATGCCATCCCATGGGACTATGTTGCGAAAGCAAGAAGAAAGGAAAAGCAAAAATGGAGGAAACAGGTGCGGCGCAAGGTATGACTAGAACTGGCAGAGTTTATACACCTGAGAATTTAGGAGGAACAAGCAAGGAAGCTGCACCTAAGCCACCTGTTGTCTAGACTGGCATCGACGACCTTTGGAGAAAGGTACAAGCGAGGGAGTACTCAGTTATTGACCACTTGAACAAAACTGGTGCTCAGATATCCATCATATCACTTCTAAAACTCAAACACACACAGGAATGTTTTAATGAAGGTGTTGAGTGAAGCTTAGGTGCCCACCAACATCACTAGTGGGGAGATGGCTAACATGGTCGGACAAGTATTGGAGAGCCATAAAATCACTTTTCATGAAGATGAATTACCACTAGAAGGACCGAGTCACAACAGGGCGCTACACGTCACGGTGCAATTTAAAAATAAGTTCATCGCCGGGGTCTTGATAGATGGAGGTTCAAGTCTCAACATATGCCCATTGACTGCTCTAAAGAGACTAGGTAAAGGCCTGCACGAGATACGGATGGGAAGCATGAATGTGAAGGCGTTTGATGGATCTCAGAGAGCCACCATTGGAGAAATCAACCTCAGTCTATAGATGGGTCCGACTTGGTTTGATGTCGAGTTCCAAGTGCTAGACATATCCGCTACTTACAATCTATTGTTGGGGCAACCCTGGATATATGCCGCCGGGGCGGTAGCCTCAACTCTGGACTAGGCTGTGAAGTTTGAGTGGAATCATCAGGCAATGATCATCTATGGAGATGGATGTAACCCCATCTACACCAATCAGACTGTGGCGGTCATCAAAAATAGAAAGAAGCTGGGCGGAGAAACATACCATCACATCGAACGAGTCAACGCAATTGAAATGGACCGATGGTGGAGCAACAAGATAGAAAGCATACTGCTATGGACAGGGTATGAACCCGACAAAGGTCTCGACAAAAATCTCAAAGGGATCACTAAACTCGTACAACCACAGTACCAAGGTACGACTTTTGGACTTGGATACAAATACACATGGCAAGAACACCGGGATTGGTCACCACCATGGCGTGCTCCTTATTATCCACTGGAACAACCGGTACCACCCCTGCACCTGACATTCCATCAAGCTGACATTATATGGGGATATGAGGAAGATGAGGTCTTAGCTGACATGAGGAAGTTGTTTCTAGATAAAGAAGACATGGACTGCAGTGCAATAGTTGAGGAGGAGGATGAGGAAGACCTTACCATTCAGACCATGGAGGAAGGAGTTGTTCTCAAGAACAGAACTGGTGCACCATCCTGGGCCCGTCGAGTTCTTGGGTAGCCTAGCAAATTAGCATGAATTACTTTAAAAATAGTTTTGAGCATTTGAGACATTTTTCAGTAGTTTGTTTTGACATAATTGCTCGAGCCATCGAGCCGCACTTGTTGAGTTTTATAATTTTTATAAATGCATTACTGCTTTTCGTATTTATTATTATCTTTTACATTTTTCTTTTCAGCATAATTATTACCTATCCCGATGAACCTACGACTGTGACATGTAATGAGACAATGCAACATAAGGGATAGTGATTCAGAGGATCTATAATACCTGAGGAAATCATCAGAGAAGTAGAAAACTTTGAAAACAAACCAAAGTCTAATTTGGAGGAAACTGAGGCCGTTAACATAGGGGATTCCAAAATGTTCAAGGAAACACGTATAAGCATTTATCTATCATCGTCAGAAAAGGAAGAATACATCAGATTCCTAAAAGAATATCAAGACATCTTTGCATGGTCCTACGACGATATGACTGGTTTAAGCACATCCATAGTAGCTCACAAGCTACCCACCAATCCCATGTGTCCACCGGTAAAGCAGAAGCTCAGAAATTTCAAACCGGATATGAGTTTGAAGATAAAAGAGAGTTCACCAAGAAAATGAAAGCCAAGGTTCTCTGAGTGGTCGAATACCCGACTTGGTTGTCCAACATTGTGCCAGTTCCGAAGAAAGATGGGAAAGTTAGAGTATGTGACAGCCCGAGATATGAACAGAGCAAGTGCCAAAGATGATTTCCTGTTTCCCAACATACACATATTGATTGACAACTGTGCCAAGCATGAGCTCCAATCCTTTGTGGATTGCTTCGCAGGATACCATCAGAGGATGGATCAAGAGGATGCCGAAAAGACAACCTTCACCACACCATGGGGGATATACTGTTACAAAATGATGTCGTTTGGTTTGAAGAACGTTGGAGCCACCTACATAAGAGCCATGACAACCATCTTCCACGACATGATACATAGGGAAATAGAGGTGTACGTGGATGAAGTTATCATCAAATATAAAAGGAGTTCGGATCACATAGCAGACCTGAAGAAATTCTTCGATCGGCTTCGAAAATACAATTTAAAGCTGAATCCTGCAAAATGCACCTTCGGAGTCCCTACGAGAAAACTGTTAGGATTTATCTTCAATCGCCGAGGTATTGAGTTAGACCCATCAAAAGTCAAAGCTATCCAGGACATGCCACTTCCAAAGAATAAGAAAGATGTGATGAAATTTTTAGGGCGCCTCAATTACATCAGACGCTTCACAGCACAATCAACTGTGATATGTGAGCCAATCTTTAGAATGCTGAGGAAAGATACTGCAACAAGCTGGACTGAAAAATGCCAGAAGGCCTTCGACAAAATCAAGGAGTATTTATCTAAGCCGCTCGTGTTGGTCCCACCAGAACCAGGAAGACCTCTACTGCCTTATTTGTCCGTGTTAGATGGGGCTTTTGGTTGCGTTCTTGGACAACATGATGAAACTGAAAGAAAGGAGTAGGCGACATATTGTCTAAGAAAGAAGTACACGCCTTATAAAGCCCTGTACTCCTTGTTGGAACGCACCTGTTGTGCTTTGACATGGATAGCTCAGAAGTTGAGGCATTATTTCTGTGCATACACTACATATCTCATATCAAGGATGGATCCGCTAAAGTACATCTTTTAGAAACCCCTACCTATGGGTAAGTTAGCAAAATGGAAAATGTTGCTAAGTGAGTTCGACATCGTCTATGTAACTCAGAAGGCATTTAAAGGGCAAGCATTGGCAGACCATTTGGCAGAAAATCCCGTTGACGGGGAATACGAACCATTGAAGATGTATTTTCCCGATGAGGAGGTGTCGTTCGTAGGAGAAGATATCACCGAGGTGTATGATGATTGGAGGATGTTCTTCAATGGAGCAGAAAACTTCAAAGGAGTAGATATCGGAGCTGTCTTAGTATCAGAAATCGGTCAATACTATACGGTATCCGCAAAACTCAGGTTTCCATGCACGTATAATATGGTGGAATACGAGGCTCACATCTTGGGACTCAAATTGGCCATTGACATGAACGTTCAGGATTTGCTGGTAATCGGATATTCCGATCTTTTGGTGCACCAGGTTCTAGGGGAATGAGCTACGACCAAAATATTGCATATTTGCATTGTGTACAAGAGCTGATCAAGAGGTTCACAAAGATAGAATTCAAACATGTTCCGAGGATTCAGAATGAGTTTGTACATGCGTTAGCCACTTTGTATTCCATGATACAACACCCAGATAAGAATTTCATCGATCATATCCAAATAGGAATTCAAAAATAGCCAGCTTATTGTGCTCATGTTGAAGAAGAGATTGACGGAAATCTGTGGTTCCACGACATCAAGGAATACTTGGCAAAGGGAGAATATCCAGAGCACGCTACCCATACTCAAAAGCGCACGCCTCGAAGATTAGCCAACCGTTTCTTTCAAATCGGAGGAATTCTATAGAGAAGGACTCCTGACCTATGATTACTACAGTGTGTCGATGCCAAGGAGACATCCAGATTGCTCGAGGAAGTACATGCCGGAACCTGCGGACCCCACATGAATGGTTCCATTTTGGCAAAGAAAATACTAAGAGCAGGATATTTCTGGATGACTATGGAAACAGACTTCATCAAGTATGTTCAGAAGTGTCACCAGTGCCAGATACATGCTGACATGATACGAGGACCACCCAATGAACTCAACTCAACAAGTTAACCCTGGCCTTTCTTCTCTTGGCGTATAGATGTCATCGGACAAATCAAAATCGCAGCTTCAAATGGGCATAGGTTTATTTTGGTGGGCATAGACTACTTCAAAAAATGGGTTGAAGCTGAATCTTATAAATCTATAACTAAGAAGGTTGTAGCGGATTTTTTTCGGGACCGCATTGTTTGTCGATTTGGAGTACCGGAGTTAATCATTACTGATAATGCCGCCAATCTCAACATTGATTTGATGAAAGCCATGTGTGAAACATTCAAGATCAAGCATAGTAACTCCACAGCATATAAGCCGCAAATGAACAGAGCCGTAGAAGCCGCCAACAAGAACATCAAGAAGATATTGAGGAAAATGGTGGACAATTACAAACAATGGCACGAGAAGCTGCCATTTGCTTTACTTGGGTATCGTACCACAATTCGCACATCAACTGGGGCATCTCCCTACCTACTGGTTTATGGTACTGAAGCCGTTATTCCCACTGAAGTGGAAATTCCTTCTTTAATAATCATACAAGAAGCTGAGCTCAATGATGTGGAATGGGTACGAAGCCGGTATGAACAACTAGCTCTCATTGATGGAAAAAGAATGAATGCGGTATATCACAGTCAACTCTACCAGAATAGAATGGCAAGAGCTTTCAACAAAAAGGTCAGGTCAAGGCAATTCGCACCGGGGCAATTGGTGCTAAAGCGAATCTTCCCGCACCAGGATGAAGCCAAGGGGAAATCCTCACCCAACTGGCAGGGCCCTTACATGGTTCACCGGGTATTGACAGGAGGAGCACTTATACTTGCAAAAATAGACGGAGAGATTTGGCCGAAACCTATCAATTCAGACACAGTCAAGAGACACTATGTTTAAGATTGTTTGCATTTCCTATTTTATGTAGCTGAACTACGCTTGACCTGATTCCCGTTTAAGAGGGGATACGTAGGCAACCCTATGGGTTCGGTCACATCATAATAAAATATTCATTTCCCCCATGATCAGAAACTAGGCAAGATCTCGGGTTTTCCCGATTTCATCACGTTTGGAACAACCAAGGAATGTGTTGCCAGAAGTATGCATTTAAACTGGGGCAAAATTTTGAGGAGGACCCTTAAAATTCTAAAGCAAGGAGGTTGCAATGTCTCAAAATGCATCACAGTCACCAGTCCATCTAAATAATTTGATCTCGTGTATTATCACATATTTCAAACAACTACATTTCTAGAAAAAAATGATTGTCAAATACATGCATGTTTTTCGAAAAAAATTGTTTCTATGGTAGCCAGACGTTACCTAGGGTAACTCAAGCAGGGTCTCAAGGAAAAAGGCAATGCAAGGAAATCGAGAGCACGAACCAACCGTCCCCCGCAAAACTCACAATTTTTCTTTGAATGCAGGCACGATGAACATACACAGGAATATTCGCAAATACATACACTCAGCAAAATTGCTATCTTCATAACGACAAAGTTGCCAAACGTAAACACATCAAGCTAAGAAATACTTTACTCTCACGCAGCTATTCATTGCTTTTCTTGCATAGGGCTAAGCACTGCCCTCATTATCACACAAGGCTAAGTACTTCCTTCTTTGCATGAAACTAAGCGTCGTCTCCATTCCTTGCATGAGGTTAAGCACTGCCTCCATTGCTGCATAAGGATAAACACTACCTTTCTTTGCATGAGACTAAGCACTGTCTCTATTCCTTGCATAAGGCTAAGCATTGCCTCCATTATCGCATAAGGCTAAGCATTGCCTTTTCTTTGCATGAGACTAAACATTGTCTCCATTCCTTGCATAAGGCTAAGCATTGCCTCCATTACTGCATAAGGCTAACATTGCCTCTCTTTGCATGAGACTAAACAATGTCTCTGCTACACTGCACAAGGCTAAGCACTGCCTTTTCTGCATGAGACTAAGCATCGTCTCGACTACTTGCATAGGGCTAGACACTGCCCTCACCCTGCATAAGGCTAAACACTGCCTTTCTTTGAGACTAAGCACTGTCTCCATTCCTTGCATGAGGCTAAGCATTGCCTCCATTACTGCATAAGGCTAACATTGCCTTTCTTTGCATGAGACTAAACACTGTCTCCGCTACACTGCATAAGGCTAAGCACTATCCCCTTTCTTCGTATAGGGCTAAACACTGCCCTCATCTCATACAAGACTAAGCCTTGTCTTGTCTCGTCCTTGCATATGACTAAGCATCACCTGTTTCCTCTATCAAACGATCGATATCACCATATCCTTGCATTTTCATGGGCTGAAACATCGCCACATTGTCCGAAGGTGTTATAGTCTAAAGGCACCATCCTCATAGCCTGAAGACACCATTCCATGGCCTGAGGATCCCTCGAAACCGCACATCATTATTCAAAGGCGTCATAGTCCAAAGGCATCTTCCTCATAGCCCAAGGACACCATTTCATGGCCTGCGAATCCCTTATTACACGCTTCATGGCCCAGGACGTCATGGTCTAAGGACATCGTCCAAAGACAACCTTCATGGTCTAAAGGGAATTTGCATCATGTTTAAATTTTCGCAATAGCCCATGTTGTCACGACCCAAAGCGATGGGTCGCGACGGGAACCCGGTGCCCTTTACTCAACCGAGTACCAACATAACATATCTTTCTCATTACATCAACATGGGTAAATGGGACAGAAAGGCTGTATGAGGTAACAAGAATAAAACATGAGCGACCACTCGACATAAATCGACCTAAACTGATATACTAACTTATACATATGACGTACGGGCCTATAAGGACAAAATAATCACTCGTACACTGAACATAGGCCGACAAGGCCATAGAATCTTTCATATACATGACATATGTCTACAAGCCTCTAAGAGTACATAAACGTCATAAGGTCGGGACAGGGCCCCGACATACAGATCAATACATATCTAAATCATACTAACCAAATAAGTAACTCCGGGGAAAATGGAGCGCACCAACATCTTTCGCTGAGCTGATAGCCTACTTGGAGGACTCTCAATGTCACGCCCCAAAATCCGAGGAGCGCGACCGGCGCTCAACCGAGTAAACCCGACTGAGCAAGCCTGATAGGTTTCATTCTACCCAAACTAATTCATGAATAAAGAGGAGATGAACTCCATTAATCATACTTAGTAAGTATTTCATTAACAACTTCCATTTCATTTCCATTAGCAGTTTAAATCATAATTATCAAAATATTACAAGTTTTATAAATCTTTGCCAAACATCAATATTTCTACTTTAATTCCAATACCCGACACTACCCACAACCTGTCTACGGAGCCTCTAAACACAACTGAAGAGTAATGTAATATGGAAATACCGGTAACAAGGCTCCGGGTATACCTCAAATACAAAGTACATGATAAACTGATGAAACAGGATCCTGAAACGAAGTGGGGCTCACCAAGTCAGCTGAAAGAATGATGCGTCACTAGCTGCGACCAACACTGCCTGCTATAGAAACACCTACATCCATTTAAAGACGTAGCGCCCCCGGCAAAAGGGACGTTAGTGCCATCGAATAGCACTAGTATGTATAACTAAACACCATCTCATTAGAAAGAACAACCATACAAGAATAAAGAAATCATAAGGATCAACAAAGCTTTTAAACAATCACCACATCATCAAATACAAATAAGAGATCACATAGCTTTCACACAATTTCCATAACTTTAGTTTGGGGCATTCCATATTGTTGCATCATCGTTCACAATACCACCGCTTTCTTGAGCGGAGTCCGATCACGGCCCGATCGGCTAAGCCGTCTCCCCGAGACGTTACCATTAGTTCATTCTCACTTTCCAGTTCCAATTATCAATACATTACCACCATGTGTGTATAACATGGCATCCGATCACGGCCCGATCGGCTAAGCCGTCTCCCCGAGACGTTACCATTATTTCATTAATCATCTCACTTCAATCTTTGGTTTCACATGTATCAACTCATAGGCACTTAGGGCCACAATTTTCACATTATACTTGGCGCTAGGCCACATTTCACCACTCACATTCCACATCTCTTTCACTTTCAGCATCAAGCTTTCAATTTAAGATAATGGGCACATACAAGAGCAATTCATGTTGTAAGCATAGAGAGAGATTCATATGACTTGGCATAATAATCACAATTTAAACTTGACTTGAAATCTAGGCAATTTAGCATATAGTTCACATTCTTCACATGTCACCAATTTATCAAGAATAGCATATTGAACATCTTGGGACACACTTTTCACATATATTCTTGCAACACCAATTCTTTTGAAATAACAAGTACTACGTCAATCAAATTCCGGACTTACAATTTTACATGGGCACCATGGGAGCTCAATTTCTAAGAAAAGGGGGTTTTAGCCATACACACCTTGTTTAATGTTGATACCCAATTTTCTCCTATGTACTTTTATATACAAAATATTTTCAAAATAGCATGTACATGCATATATAAGCATGCCCAAGAGTGTTGGTATTTTTTCCTAATTTTTAAAGATTTTAAAATCAATTTACTGTCTATTTTTAGCAGTACAAAATCCAATAATTATTCCCAAGATTATCATTTTGGTGAATAATTTATTTCTATTCTCATATTTACACCAAAATATAATTAAGGTGATTTTTGTATATTTTCACAAATTTATTTTGCATTTTTAAAGCTAAAATTGCATGTAATTGAAATTATAGCCTATTTTACGATTAATGGCATTTTATAATTATAAAATTATTTCCAGTATTTTTAGATTAATATTTATATAGTGTTTGTTGGCTCAGTGTTTTTAATTTACTTTTAAAATCATTATTACTATTAAACCTAAACGACTACCCTAATCCCCCTCATTCCCACCTTACCCGCCGCCTTTGAAACCTCTCATCTCTCAAACTCTCGAACCTCTCCGAAACCCTAATCGTTTCCCACCTTATCTCACCATGTTTCCACCGGAATCCATGGCGTCTCCGGCCATGGACGGTCTGTACTCATCCTTTCTCACCATCAGACCTAAGCTATTCAAGGTTTGAAGCCCGACTTCGATGGCCCTCTTCAGATCCTTCTCAGATTTGTAGATCTATGGCTTCTCTGGCCATTATTCTGGCATGTTCAAGCAATATGAGTCTTTTCGACTCAGGATCTGACTCTCCTCAAGACCTTTCTCATTTCTAGGGTTTTCTCTACAACTCTAAGCCGTCTGAGGTTCTATACTTGCTTATTTTCTTAGATCTGTGATATGTCTGGGCTTTACTTGACATTTTAAAGTTTTTCCCCAAATTTCCTTTTCAAAATCGTCAATTTCGATTTTAGGGTTTCTGAAAAAGTTTCTTCAAATATCTTTCTGATTCTTTCTGTTCTTTCTTTATGTGTGATCATCTATGTTAGGCTCGTATGTTTTCTTTTCTACTACGCATGAGGTTGCTCTTTGTTTCTCTTTCTATTATGCAAGATTCTTCTATTTTTGTTGTTATTCTTGTACTCGCATGTTAATTCGTGTTGTTTGCTATATGTGTTTATGGTTGAGTTCTTTGATTTTGTTCACTTTACTAAACTCTATTTGTGTTCCTGCTAAGCATATTTCATCTACTTTAGTTTAAAACTCGTATCATCTCTTTCTTCTGAACTTGTTTAAGTTCCGAGTTTTCTCAAACGTGTTCTCATGACCTTGAATCAGTGTTCTTTCTATCGTGTGTGTTTGTCTCTCATCAGTCTTTGGAAAAGACTTCTGAGCCTCTTTCAATGACCTGTTTTTTCACCTCTATGTCTGACTCAATTCGAAACCCTAGGATTTGGGGGTTTCTTTGGCAAGTCGTATTAGGGTTCCACTTTGGGACCCTAGGCTTTCAGACTCACTATGAGTCCACAACTGAACTTGAATATCTTCTTGCTTGTGATTCCAAGGCTTTCAATGATAGACTATTTTTCCTAAGTAACCTGACGATTCCTTCTGCTTGATTGGTATGCTTTATATATGAGAAATTTCTCTTTCAAAAGGTTTTTTTACCAATTAATTGATTGGTTCTGAAATCCTTTTAATAAGGCTAACGAATTGTCACTGATTTTTCTTCGATTGAACCCCCTTTACCTTTCTTGACTTGGTTCATTCCAATTGAACTTGTAATTTTGGTTTCATGGCTGTTTGATTGATCGTTTTCCTTAAATAACTTCTATGTATTTACCCCTTTTGTGCTACTTTGAAAGGTTTTAATTAAAGTTTTCTTTCCTTAACTGGCTTTTACCCGTTGGAATCAGAATCCCTTAACTAAAGGGAGACTGATTTCAATGATATTTCCTTGCCTTTCTTACTTGTTTCTCTGCACTATAAAAGGGACTACCCTTCCACACTTTTGGCACACTTCAAGTTCAATACCTCAAACTTTTACTTTCAACTTACACGTTTACGGTACTGCTTCGAGTTCAATACTCTCCCAACACTCTGCTTTTCTGAGATCTTTTGGAACTGTTTGCTTACAAATTGGCTTTTCAAGACTACTGTTTTTTACCTATTTTCCCTGAAACTGGTATGTCTGATTTAATTTTTTTTGCCTCACCTCTATGTGTTTACTTTATAGTTTCAGCATTCTTGTTCTCTTTACTGTGCATGTTCAGTGATTAAATTATGTATGTTCTTTCCCTGTATCTGTTTCTATTATGAATCCCTACCCCTATTTTCCTCTATGTGTCTGAGTTAAGGTTTTGGCCTGGCAGTATCCAAGTTACTGCTCAGGCCTGAACCTGATCCTCAATGGATCCTAACTCCCATGTTTTGGCTGACAGGCTGGTTAGGGGTGTGCCAGCATTCCCAATTGCTGGGCATGACCACCAGCTTGTAATGGTTTTCCTAATTCCCCTCCCCCTCCCCCCCATGCACATACACTTATTCTTAGACTCTTAAGTTCTGCCCCCTCTTATGAGCCTTGCTTTGGGACCTGGAGCTCTATCTGAACTTGGACATTTGAGGGCTGGCTATTCCACACCGCACCATAATCTTAATTCTGCAATGTAATTGGGTGTAAGCATTTCCTGGAGTTCATAAAGCTCCTTGGAACTTTGACACACCCAAAGGATGAGAAAGGCTTTTGGAAGTTTTGATCCTGGAAGTTGGTTTATCTCATATTGTTGGACTTTGAGTCTGAATTAGGCTGCTTGGTTGTAGCTGGAACTTCTGATGTAATTTTACTTTTCTTTCTTTTGATTCATCCGGGTCTGTAATAATTTGTAATAACTATTGGGGATGGATTAGTGGAAAGGGATGGAAATGAATGTATGAAAATGGGTAGAAAACATGCTTATAGGTTACTTATTTACTCTGCATTCTCATCTTAGAAAACATGCCTATAGGTTATTTATTTCTGCATGCTCATCTCAGAAAACATGCCTATAGGTTACCTATTTCTGCATTCTCATCTTAGAAAACATGCCTATAGGTTACCTATAAACTTCTGCATTCTCATCTTAGATAACTTGCTTATAGGATTTTTAATTCCTGCATTCACATAGACAACATGCATGTAGGTCATTTATTTCTACATCTCTGCATATAGAAATCCTGTCTCTAAGCCCCTGCATTTCTGCGTATAGAAATCATGATCATAGGTTTCTTTTCTGCACTTCTGCATATACCTGTCATTAGGCAAACAATCATAGGTCTAATAACAATCAACTTCATTCTAGATACCATGCCTATAGGACTCTTGCATCTCTGTAATCGTTTTTAAGCCAATGACGCTTAGATAACTTGCTATAGGAATAATCAATCGAATCAGCCTCGTCCATTTTATCTATAAGTTTAAAACCAGTCATAAGTTCATTTAAAATCTGCAGATCTTTTGTCTATAAAACCAGTGATCCTTCCTCTAAAATCAATACGCCTTGTTAGATATCATGGTTATAGGTCTCACTTAGGTAAACCATTAGGTAATTAATTAACTGTGTTAGCTTTGATAACTACAACCAGACAAGGCTAATTCGGACTCTCATCTGAGAAATATGTGATAAATCAGCCTGTCCTAACGCTTTTAAATTTAATTCAGACAATAACCAGTATTTGAAGTCATGCTATATATTTGCCTTTAAGTGAGGAGACCTATTTGAGCCTTAACTGTTGTTTGCTTCTCCCCTATTAGATTATGTGTTTTTGTTTGTCGCCTAGACTTTTATCCTTTTAAAACTTCTGAAAAGCCCCAACTCCCTCCCCTTGAGGATTAGTAGTCTCAATGCCTCCGGGACTGATAGGATCGGGACGGGTAATAGCATGCAATAAGTAACGATACTATTCCGCGCTTTAATACCTTAACGGGGTGGGAAAGGGTAGACATGGATATGATGATCACGCGATAACACCATGCATATAATTGGTTACCGGGTGTTGCGTGGATGATCCATGTTATGTATAAACCTAGGACCCCCCCCCTCCCCCCCTCCTTATGTACTTTCGTTATTGTTTTCTTTAAACCGTTAGTTTCCAGCTCTTTAAACCTTGTATTTCGCTTCAAATCATTTAAAGCCTCTTTGAATTTCCAGCAGTATTTTCTTTTTTTAAACTTCCGCCCATTTCACTTCTTTTGTCTGATTATTTGCACTCGTTATTTGATCCTCATTTCTCTGCACTTATACATTCTTTTAAACAACTATAAAACCACCTATTCCCTGACTTCAGCATGTTTATTTAACTTTTATACATTCCTATTTGTAATCGTTATGTGGAAGTTGTCTTGTATGTTTACTTGTTTTAAAGTCACAATTGTACATGGCCAGGAACTACACTAGTGGATCTTGGGGGGTACCTAACACCTTCCCCCTGAGATAATTTCAAGCCCTTACCCATTCTCTGGTTCTTCTTTCTTTTAAATTCTTAGTGTCCTAATGCACTTAATCATTAGGTGGCGACTCTTCTAAATCTCAAACCCAAATTCCCAAAAGGAATAGAGTTGTCCGCCCAAATGTCGTAAACCCGATTTCGCCTTTAGAAAAAGGGGGCATCGACATTTAATCTTTCTTTAAGTTACTACGACGTTCCGGAAAATCTAGCAATCCCAATCTACTTTGAGACATAACAAAATTGAACACAAATTAGGAAGGTATTCATGGTTTCAGCTCATTTGAGCATTTTATCAAAAACTAGTTGAGCATCTTGATTTCAAATCTCTTTTACAAGATTTCCTTCATTCCCCAACCCAATCTTTACTTATTTATGTTCAACAATCTTCCCACAAACCTAATTTGTACAAGCATGTATACATAATACTATTACACCAAAGAATCATACCCAATAACCCATCTCACAATCTCTACAACACCAACACAACCTAGGTTAGGCACCTATTGCTTCCAATCACCATCCCATGAGTTCTAACGTATATATCATACATAAATAATCACCATAGAGCAGTTAGAGATGATAGACATACCTCTTGTAGTAAGAATCTTAAGAATCCCCACTTGTAGTGTTCTTCATCAATTTAGGGATTTGAATGGGAATCTATGGATTTTCAAGATCAATCCTTGTTAATATAAGTATTTAGGAGTAGTAATAACCTCAAAATACTCCAAAAACATTACCTTGGATCATAGGAGGGAAGTATGGGACAGATTCCCCTTGATAGAGCAAGCCCTAGCTCAAAAAAATGACTTAGAGATTCTCCATACCCGGTCTTGGGGTATTTATAGGGATGCTAGGCGCACGACCGCGGTCAAACCGTGCCCGGGACGCGGTGACCGCGCTCGTACCGCGCTCGTGCCGAGTTTGGAAGCAGAAACACCCAGTTTTCCCGCGGCCGCGCCGCGGACGCGCGTCTGACACAGGTCCTGTAAAATGGTCATAACTTTTTGTATACAACTCCAAATGATGAATGGTTTGTTGCGTTGGAAACTACACTCAAAGAGATTTAATTTGATAGGTTGTGCATCACACAACACCTTATATAAATGCAGATATGCTTGTCTAAAGTGAGGTCCTATGCGTACTCATTTACAACTTTAGTCTATTATGAAATCTTCTAACTTGACTTAGACTTAGGCCTCCCCATTAGACCCCACATTACTTATTAAACTACTTATACACTTATATACCAAATTCAATTGATGCCCATCATGTTAATAGCACATAAAATATTATAACTAGCCTACATGGCACCACGAAGTCCTAGTTTACTTAGCAAAATTTTCCGGGGCCTTACACTCAACCTATCTATCGGGATATGCGGGCATGAAATGCAGCATCCCCAAGCAAAAGGGACGTCAGTACAAATAATGTACCGAGTATGTAAGGAGTGAAAAATAGTAAACAATAGACATGAGAGAAACATGGCGTAAAAGACTCAACATGTATATTTGAATAGCTCTATGAATCATTTAATATTATAATGTCATGCATATACGTATAAATGTCATACCATGCATGGGTATATGCGTTCATAACATCATCAAGCCTATGAGGGCATCCCATCATATTATCTCGGCCACTGTGGGCAAATCATCAATGTATACCAGCTGATCAGGGGGTGGTACATATATAACGCCGTAACCTATTCTCATATATATATACATATATGCGTATACGCCGTTGGTCATGGGTCAATGTATGTCGGAATGTCATAAGATCCTCCGATTAATATCATGAAATAAACTTTATCAACTTACGTATTTTCTGAGACCCATGAACAGACGATAGAATTATAAGACATATGGGAATTCAAGACATAGGCCCTCAATATTATNCCTCTTCAGATCCTTCTCAGATTTGTAGATCTATGGCTTCTCTGGCCATTATTCTGGCATGTTCAAGCAATATGAGTCTTTTCGACTCAGGATCTGACTCTCCTCAAGACCTTTCTCATTTCTAGGGTTTTCTCTACAACTCTAAGCCGTCTGAGGTTCTATACTTGCTTATTTTCTTAGATCTGTGATATGTCTGGGCTTTACTTGACATTTTAAAGTTTTTCCCCAAATTTCCTTTTCAAAATCGTCAATTTCGATTTTAGGGTTTCTGAAAAAGTTTCTTCAAATATCTTTCTGATTCTTTCTGTTCTTTCTTAATGTGTGATCATCTATGTTAGGCTCGTATGTTTTCTTTTCTACTACGCATGAGGTTGCTTTTTGTTTCTCTTTCTATTATGCAAGATTCTTCTATTTCTGTTGTTATTCCTGTACTCGCATGTTAATCCGTGTTATTTGCTATATGTGTTTATGGTTGAGTTCTTTGATTTTGTTCACTTTACTAAACTCTGTTTGTGTTCCTGCTAAGCATATTTCATCTACTTTTGTTTAAAACTCGTATCATCTCTTTCTTTTGAACTTGTTTATGTTCCGAGTTTTCTCAAACGTGTTCTCAAAGTGTTCTTTCTATCGTGTGTGTTTGTCTCTCATCAGTCTTTGGAAAAGACTTCTGAGCCTCTTTCAATGACATGTTTTCTCACCTCTATGTCTGACTTAATTCGAAACCCTAGGATTTGGGGGTTTCTTTGGCAAGTGGTATTTGGGTTCCACTTTGGGACCCTAGGCTTTCAGACTCACTATGAGTCCACAACTGAACTTGAATCTCTTCTTGCTTGTGATTCCAAGGCTTTCAATGATAGACTCTTTTTCCTAAGTAACCTGACGATTCCTTCTGCTTGATTGGTATGCTTTATATATGAGAAATTTCTCTTTCAAAAGGTTTTTTTACCAATTAATTGATTGGTTCTGAAATCCTTTTAATAAGGCTAACGAATTGTCACTGATTTTTCTTCGATTGAACCCCCTTTACCTTTCTTGACTTGGTTCATTCCAATTGAACTTGTAATTTTGGTTTCATGGCTGTTTGATTGATTCCCTTGCCATATTTGGCACAAACCGTGTACTGTTGATCGTTTTCCTTAAATAACTTCTATGTATTTACCCCTTTTGTGCTACTTTGAAAGGTTTTAATTAAAATTTTCTTTCCTTAACTGGCTTTTACCCGTTGGAATCAGAATCCCTTAACCAAAGGGAGACTGATTTCAATGATATTTCCTTGCCTTTCTTATTTGTTTCTCTGCACTATAAAAGGGACTACCCTTCCACACTCTTGACACACTTCAAGTTCAATACCTCAAACTTTTACTTTCAACTTACACGTTTACGGTACTGCTTCGAGTTCAATACTCTCCCAACACTCTGCTTTTCTGAGATTTTTTGGAACTGTTTGCTTACAAATTGGCTTTTCAACTGTTTTTTACCTATTTTCCCTGAAACTGGTATGTCTGATTTAATTTTTTTTGCCTCACCTCTATGTGTTTACTTTATAGTTTCAGCATTCTTGTTCTCTTTAATGTGCATGTTCAGTGATTAAATTATGTATGTTCTTTCCTTTATCTGTTTCTATTGTGAATCCCTACCCCTATTTTCCTCTATGTGTCTGAGTTAAGGTTTTGGCCTGGCAGTATCCAAGTTACTGCTCAGGCCTGAACCTGATCCTCAAAGGATCCTAACTCCCAAGTTTTGGCTGACAGGCTGGTCAGGGGTGTGCCAGCATTCCCAATTGCTGGGCGTGACCACCAGCTTGTCATGGTTTTCCCTAATTCCCCCCCCCCCCCCGATGCACTTACACTTATTCTTAGACTCTTAAGTTCTGCCCCCCTCTTATGAGCCTTGCTTTGGGACCTGGAGCTCCCTCTGAACTTGGACATTCTAGGGCTGGCTATTCCACACTGCACCATAATCTTAATTCTGCAATGTAATTGGGTGTAAGCTTTGCCTGGAGTTCATAAAGCTCCTTGGAACTTTGACACACCCAAAGGATGAGAAAGGCTTTTGGAAGTTTTGATCTTGGAAGTTGGTTTATCTCATATTGTTGGACTTTGAGTCTGAATTAGGCTGCTTGGTTGTAGCTGGAACTTCTGATGTAATTTTACTTCTCTTTCTTTTGATTCATTCGGGTCTGTAATAATTTGTAATAACTATTGGGGATGGATTAGTGTAAAGGGATGGGAATGGATGTATGAAAAAGGGTAGAAAACATGTCTATAGGTTACTTATTTACTTCTGCATTCTCATCTTAGAAGACATGCCTATAGGTTATCTATTTCAGCATTCTCATCTCAGAAAACATGCCTATAGGTTACCTATTTCTGCATTCTCATCTTAGAAAACATGCCCATAGGTTACCTATAAACTTCTGCATTCTCATCTTAGATAACTTGCCTATAGGATATTTAATTCCTACATTCACATAGACAGCATGCCTGTAGGTCATTTATTTCTGCATCTCTGCATATAGAAATCCTGTCTCTAAGCCCCTACATTTCTGCATATAGAAATCATGATCATAGGTTTCTTTTCTGCACTTCTGCATATACCTGTCATTAGGCAAACAATCATAGGTCTAATAACAATCAACTTCATTCTAGATACCATGCCTATAGGACTCTTGCATCTCTGTAATCGTTTTTAAGCCAATGACGCTTAGATAACTTGCCTATAGGAATAATCAATCGAATCAGCCTCGTCCATTTTATCTATACGTTTAAAACCAGTCATAAGTTCGTTTAAAATCTGCAGATCTTTTATCTATAAAACCAGTGATCCTTTCTCTAAAATCAGTATGCATTGTTAGATATCATGCTTATAGGTCTCACTTAGGCAAACCATTAGGTAATTAATTAACTGTGTCAGCTTTGATAACTACAACCAGACAAGGCTAATTCAGACTCCTCATCTGAGAAATATGTGATAAATCAGCCTGTCCTAACGCTTTTAAATTTAATTCAGACCATAACCAGTATTTGAAGTCATGCTATATATTTGCCTTTAAGTGAGGAGGCCTATCTGAGCCTTAACTGTTGTTTGCTTCTCCCCTATTTGAGTATGTGTTTTTGTTTGTCGCCTAGACTTTTATCCTTTTAAAACTNCAGCAAAACTAAGAAGCACACTTTGGAACCACAAGTTAAACTGAGTTGAAGACATTAGAAGTCTATAGTAAAGGTGTATTTATCCACTTCCAGTGTCTCTTTTTATTTTTTTCATTTTTTTTTGAAAAGGGGGCTTGTAGAGTACATAAAAGTGAGGTGAACTGAATCGAATCATATAGTTGGATAGCTAGTCGAGAAAATGAGATAAGATCATATTAAAAAATATGGAGAAACGACACATGATGCAAGGTAAATGAAAAGAAAGTGAGAGAGCCTATGGAAGTAACCTTTTATTGTAAGCACTAGGAAGGGTGGTAATATAAGGGATTACGAGAAGCTAAATTTTGAAAGAAGATCTCTATATGCAGTCACGTGATGCATAGCTCCAGAATTCAAAAATCCAATTATGTTTAGCAACTCTACTTCATAATGAAGCACTACAACACACTTCTATACAACCAGTTATTACAGGCCGCATTGGGAGATGCCATAAGACTTGACCGAGAGAAAGGCTTTGACATATGAATGTGTTACTAGGTGTATTTCTCCTTGGTCAACCCAAAATCAGAAGGCGAGAGTTAGACTGATAAGCAGATCGTCGGACTAGCACATGCGTAGATAATCCATTATCGAAAGGAGATCATTCAATCTCAGCAATTTCGGCATGCTATCAACCCTTGATGAACTTGAAGCGAGGTGGGAACCCAATGAGACATTATAGAATAATCATGGAAGGTTTGCAAATGTTCATAATGAGTTCTCCATGGATTTTGACCTGAGAAATACCCAGATGCTAATGAAAGACAAAAAATAGGAGAAACAGGCGTTGTGCTATGATAACCTCCAAAGGTGTGCTTGGTCTTGACGGAGAGCCTAGTAAAGGTCCTTACGAGAAAGAAAGTGTTACAATGACACATAGAAGGATATGTTCTCTCATGGTTATTGAACAAGTGTGGGGAAACTAGCACAATGAATTCACTACTAAGGAACACAATTATCACATGTTGTGGAGGTGTAAAGAGAAAGTAACCATTTGTTATGAGCTAGACATGCTTCTGCTATATTAACTCCCAACTGCAATAAACGACCACGCCACGGGAAACCGCGATACTAGGAACAAAGTGAGCTACTTATTGTGGGATGCCCCAAGTGGACACGAAAGTTATACTAAGATGGCGACACAAGATCTTCCTATGACGGGGATGTGAGGATCCTAATTTTCAGAGAGACTTTATGCACACGATGACCATTTCGATTGACATGAACTCATGTGATAGGTGTTAAGTTATGCTCTTATGTTACTAGATATTGAGAAGCTTTCATGATGATACTCGCAAGAGAGTAGAGTGATTGTTCAAACCATATAATCCATATACACAAGTGAGTAAAAGAGTGACTCAAGAAGGATCGCAACACTGGGATGCTTTACATGGAACTTGACACTACATAGGTAAACTTTACGACGGTGCATGCATAGGCACAAATGAGCAAACGTTGTCCATAAAAAGATTTTGTAACAAATTCATCGGACGTAGCCCCCTGTTGAGAATTTAGGAAAGAAAGTGGGAAGTATTAATCCTAGAATTATAACTCCATTCAAGGACGTATTTGTAGAACTTAATTCCACAAGAGGATGTAAATAAGAGAATTTGTGATAGAGTGGATTCACGAACAATATGTCTCCTTCAAGGAGTAGTTACACACAAGTTTTTGTGACTCACTTCTTATTAAGACCATGTTTATGAGGACGCTTCAATATGGATGTAGACATACAATGTGTAAAAGTTTTGTGATATTCATAATGATGCACTAGGGAGTGACTTACTTGGTGGCTTTAGGTTGATAGGGCAATAACTCAATCAATGCCCCTCGACTCCACATCCCTAACGCACGTTGGTAACATACTAATATACTACATTATCTGGTGGTGCAGTGACATTAATAGGAACAAGGGTACTCCCCTTAACAACAAGTTCTACTGATCCCTCCATGGCTCGATACGTTCTCCTAACAAACGCCTGGGCAATATCCCTCATATTCAATGCTGGGGTTATTCCCTCCCTACTGCTTCCAAAATTATGAATTACTCATCTTGAGATTGAGACATAGAATGGAAATTAGCTCCCTATCTTGAGCTCTACTGCACAATCTGGAGTATCAAAGAAGGGTGAAATTCCTAAATGTCCGAATAGCCTCCAACTTATAGATGTGGTCGACTACACACCGATAAGAGGGACTCTACTAGACACGGCTCCGAGACATCCTAGGAGTGCGACCGGTGCTCAACCGAGTAAACCCGACTGAGCAAGCTTGTTATGTTTCATTCTACCCAACTAATTCATGAATAAATAGGAGATGGACTCCATTAATCATACTTAGTAAGTATTTCATTAACAACTTCCATTTCATTTCCATTAGCAGCTTAAATCATAATTATCAAAATATTACAAGTTTTATAAATCTTTGCCAAACATCAATATTTTTACTTTAATTCCAATACCCGACACTACCCACAACCTGTCTATGGAGCCTCTAAACACAACTGAAGAGTAATGTAATATGGAAATGCCGGTAACAAGGCTCCGGCTATACCTCAAATACAAAGTGTACATGATAAACAAATGAAACAGGACCCCGAAACAAAGTAGAGCTTACCAAGTCAACTGAAAGGATGATGCGGCACTAGCTGCGACCAACACTGCCTGCTATAGAAACACCTACATCCATTTAAAGACGTAGCGCCCCCGGCAAAAGGGACGTTAGTGCCATCGAATAGCACTAGTATGTATAACTAAACACCATCTCATTAGAAAGAACAACCATACAAGAATAAAGAAATCATAACGATCAACAAAGCTTTTAAACAATCACCACATCATCAAATACAAATAAGAGATCACATAGCTTTCACACAATTTCCATAACTTTAGTTTGGGGCATTCCATATTGTTGCATCATCGTTCACAATACCACCGCTTTCTTGAGCGGAGTCCGATCACGGCCCGATCGGCTAAGCCGTCTCCCCGAGACGTTACCATTATTTCATTCTCACTTTCCAGTTCCAATTATCAATACATTACCACTATGTGTGTATAACATGGCGTCAAATCACGGCTCGATCGGCTAAGCCGTTTCCCCGAGACGTTACCATTATTTCATTAATCATCTTACTTCAATCTTTGGTTTCACATGTATCAACTCATAGGCACTTAGGGCCACAATTTTCACATTATACTTGGCGCTAGGCCACATTTCACAATTCACATTCCACATCTCTTTCACTTTCAACATCAAGCTTTCAATTTAAGATAATGGGCACATACAAGAGCAATACATGTTGTAAGCATAGAGAGAGATTCACATGATTTGGCATAATAATAACAATTTAAACTTGACTTGAAATCTAGGAAATTCAGCATATAGTTCACATTCTTCACATGTCACCAATTTATCAAGAATAGCATATTGAACATCTTGGGACACACTTTTCACATATATTCTTGTAACACCAATTCCATTGAAATAACAAATACTACGTCAATCAAATTCCGGACTTACAATTTTACATGAGCACCATGGGAGCTCAATTTCTAAGATGAGGGGGTTTTAGCCATACACAACTTGTTTAAGCTTTCCTTAAGTTACTACGACGTTCCGGAAATTCTAGCAATCCCAATCTACTTTGAGACATAACAAAATTGAACACAAATTAGGAAGGTATTCATGGTTTCAGCTCATTTGAGCATTTTATCAAAAACTAGTTGAGCATCTTGATTTCAAATCTCTTTTACAAGATTTTCTTCATTCCCCAACCCAATCTTTACTTATTTATGTTCAACAATGTTCCCACAAACCTAATTTGTACATGCATGTATACATAATACTATTACACCCAAGAATCATACCCAATAACCCATCTCACAATCTCTACAACACCAACACAACCTAGGTTAGGCACCTATGGCTTCCAATCACCATGCCATGAGTTCTAACGTATATATCATACATAAATAATCACCATAGAGTAGTTAGAGATGATAGACATACCTCTTGTAGTAAGAATCTTAAGAATCCCCACTTGTAGTGTTCTTCATCAATTTAGGGATTTGAATGGGAATCTATGCATTTTCAAGATCAATCCTTGTTAATATAAGTTTTTAGGAGTAGTAATAACCTCAAAATACTCCAAAAACATTACCTTGGATCATAGGAGGGAAGTATGGGACGGATTCCCCTTGATAGAGCAAGCCCTAGCTCAAAAAAATGATTTAGAGACTCTCCATACCCGGTCTTGGGGTATTTATAGGGCTGCTAGGCGCGCGACCGCAGTCAAACCGCGCCCGAGACGCGGTGGCCGCGCTCGCGCCGCGTTTGGAAGCAGAAACACCCAGTTTTCCCGCGGCCGCGCCGCGGACGCGCGTCTGACACAGGTCCGGTAAAATGGTCATAACTTTCTGTATACACCTCCAAATGACGAACGGTTTGATGCGTTGGAAACTAGACTCAAAGAGCTTTAATTTGACAGGTATTCCATCACACAACACCTTATATAAATGCAGATATGCTTGTCCAAAATGAGGTCTTATGCGTACTCATTTACAACTTTAGTCTATTATGAAATCTTCTAACTTGACTTAGACTTAAGCCCCCCATTAGACCCCACATTACTTATTAAACAACTTATACACTTATATACCAAATCCAATTGATGCCCATCATGTTAATAGCACATAAAATATTATAATTAGCCTACATGGCACCACAAAATCCTAGTTTACTTAGCAAAATTTTTCGGGGCATTACATTCTCCCCCGCTTAGGATCATTGGTCCTCGAATGAGAGGTAGAGCCCGAAATTTCTCAGAAATTTTGGCAGAGTCTCCTTTGTATCTAGGCCTATCCACCTGTCAGAGAACCACCAAAACCATCCTAAAAACACATCCACAACCTGACAAAGCACCACAAGGTATATATCAATAACACGAACCTCAGCATTACAAGCACTACATTATCACGATGATACCTGGACATGGACTGCACATTTTTAAATCATAACTCCCAGAAGGTACCTTTCAAATCAAAAACCAACTGCTATACAATCAAGAGAAAGTATTTTATTTCCGCAACACTCTCGGCCTTCCATGTGGCCTCCCATACCTACAAACTTTGCCAGAACATATTCAAGGAAGAAATCACGACCCCCAAACTTACCTTACAAGGATGACAAGTAGGTACTGTTCATAGGCCAACTATCCATTACCTCCACCTTCAGTAATTTCCACTGAAATGATGCACAAGGGATTTCCAACTACATTCTTCGACATAGACATATGAGAACACAGAATACATGGAGAACAACGATGGGGAAATATCATACTCATAGAACGGCCTAATGTGAACTACGCTTATTTAACCTTCATTATCAATTCACATAACATCTTCAGGGGAAAAATATTTGAGATTAACCTGTTCACCCTCCTAAACTCTAAATCTCTAGGCGAACACTCACACTAAACCCTTGATGACCTTCAACAGTTAATCTAAGATGTGCTATCATAAACTGACCATAAAATTACCTATCGAATATATGTGATCACACGAGGATGCTTCGTCTTTGACATGTTTGAACCTTTAATACCCAATAGATTTAATACAATGGGGAGCAACTGAATTCAAGATCAGGCTGGAATTATTCAGGAATCCATTAATGTGCTGAGCAGAGTGTTTCATGAGATTATATGCCAAGAGGCACGATGATTACCGCTAACAATACCAACATGGTTAATCATTGTGACGACATCAATTATCAGAAAAATGAGTCATATGGGTAACTAGTACATTGGCAATAGGAATCGTTAAGGAGGAATATTCAGGTACGTGACCCAGTCGCCTCCTGGAGTGTAGGAAAAATCCGTTTATCAAGAATGAGTATACTCTGGCACCTTGAATGCTATATAGGTTTCCAAATACATGAAGTTGAATTACACCCCTAACGTTAACTGACACAAGGAACCTATGCCACAAGCCCATTAGGATGAAAAGAAGTTGAACACTTATGAGATTATCATATTTCAAACAGCTTAACCCTTCTTGATAATTGATCCTATACGAGATAACTAAAGATACAACAACTTATCTTCCAAATCAATATGCTCATGATATGTGCAAAAATCTGAAGGCATCTAATCTCAACTTTTCACGAGTAAAACCACATAGCTAGGACATCTGAATGTTGGGACGAAATCATGTATTGGTTAGAGGGGTCCTAATGGTTAACATGATGCTCCGGGAAGAAAGACAAATGACACTCCTATCCACCCAGGGAGGTGGAATACCAAGGGTAGCAAAACTCCCCTCATATGACAATGACATAGTCAATTATTCTAGAAGTCGAGTGAGCAGAAGGCCACGTAACCATCCAATCCGACCCACTTAAGACGTTTTGAAAAGGGGACGCGCTTTGGTTTGAAATTATGGCAATATAAGCTTGAACTTAGGGTAAATCATTACTTTTGGAACCCATGCGACAAGCCCATGTAGCCTTAGAAAATCATTAACAATGGCGAGAAAGTACTTAAAAACCATTACGAGTTGGTGTAGAACAAGGCCTCAAAGTGTCCACATGAATAAGTTTGAAAGAATGAGACGTCTTAATGCATTTATCGGGGAAAAGTAACCTAGGTTATCTAGTCACAGGAACAAGCAGAGCAGGTAAATGGTTGTTAGAAGAACATCTACAAGGAATACCAACAATATTTATTTATTCTAACAAAAGGAATATGTCTCCCTCCTTGATGCTATAAGACTCCCTCTTTGATGCCATAAAACATAAAACGAGTTTTACAATGAGACCTATCAGATGAAATAGATAGTAGGGCAGCAAAACTAAAGAGCACCATTTGGAACCCACAAGTTTAAACTGAGTTGAAGACATTAGAAGTCTATAGTAAAGGTGTATTTATCCACTTCCAGTGTCTCTTTTTATTTTTTCTATTTTTTTTGAAAAGGGGGCTTGTAGAATACATAAAAGTGAGGTGAATTGAATCGAATCATATAGTTGGATAGCTAGTCGAGAAAATGAGATAAGATCGTAGTGAAAAATATGGAGAAACGACACATGATGCAAGGTAAATGAAAAGAAAGTGAGAAAGCCTATGGAAGTAACCTTTCATTGTAAGCACTAGGAAGGGTGGTAATATAAGGGATTACGAGAAACTAAATTTTTGAAAGAAGATCTCTGTATGCAGTCACGTGATGTATAGCTCCAGAATTCAAAAATCCAATTATGTTTATCAACTCTACTTCATAAATGAAAGCACTACAACACACTTCTACACAACCAGTTATTACAAGCCGCATTGGGAGATGCCATAGACTTGACCGAGAGAAAGGCTTNTTTTAATTTTGTATAGGTTGTGCATCACACTAACACCTTATATAAATGCAGATATGCTTGTCTAAAGTGAGGTCCTATGCGTACTCATTTACAACTTTAGTCTATTATGAAATCTTCTAACTTGACTTAGACTTAGGCCTCCCCATTAGACCCCACATTACTTATTAAACTACTTATACACTTATATACCAAATTCAATTGATGCCCATCATGTTAATAGCACATAAAATATTATAACTAGCCTACATGGCACCACGAAGTCCTAGTTTACTTAGCAAAATTTTCCGGGGCCTTACACTCAACCTATCTATCGGGATATGCGGGCATGAAATGCAGCATCCCCAAGCAAAAGGGACGTCAGTACAAATAATGTACCGAGTATGTAAGGAGTGAAAAATAGTAAACAATAGACATGAGAGAAACATGGCGTAAAAGACTCAACATGTATATTTGAATAGCTCTATGAATCATTTAATATTATAATGTCATGCATATACGTATAAATGTCATACCATGCATGGGTATATGCGTTCATAACATCATCAAGCCTATGAGGGCATCCCATCATATTATCTCGGCCACTGTGGGCAAATCATCAATGTATACCAGCTGATCAGGGGGTGGTACATATATAACGCCGTAACCTATTCTCATATATATACATACATACATATATATGCGTATATAACGCCGTTTGGTCATGGGTCAATGTACGTGTATAAATGAATGTAATGCATGAGAAGAATGTCAATAAAATCTCTCGGAATGTCATAAGACCATTATACCTCCGATTAATATCATGAAATAAACTTTATCAACTTACGTATTTTCTGAGACCCATGAACAGACGATAGAATTATAAGACATATGGGAATTCAAGAACATAGGCACCTCTAATATTTCTATGAATATAGAGCCCATTTGGATTGGCTTAAAAAATTGGTTTTTCAACAGAAATAACTTTTAAGCCAAAAAGCAATAAGTTGGGGTTGTCCAGCTTATTGCTTTTGGCTTGTTTTAAGCAGTTTTTAACTTATTTTAAGCACTTTTCTAACTTTCCCAAACACTGAAAAAAGCTTTAAAAAAAGCTTAAAAGCTGATTTGAACAGCTTAGAAGCCAATCCAAGCACCCTCATAGTCATTTATGGAAGTTATGCATTTACTCATTTTGTTTGTATCGTATGGATCAAGCCAAAAGGAAAGAAGGGATATCATTAAATACCTAAGTCGATTCTCTTGACAATCCCTCTAACACACGTCAATTGCGACAATACGTAACGACGGATCGAAGTAGGAAAAATCCGTATGATATTCTTGAGAAAGATTGTACCGTAATCCCTTAGAATCGCAAATTTCACACTTTATCGCATTATGAAGTTTCCAGCGTTGTTGATCAAGTTCTAAAGTGGCAAGCATGCCATAACTCAACATCCAAACCTAATTATATTACCACTAATTCTCCAAATTATGCCATAACTTTGCTGGTCTAATTCTCCAAGTTATATTACCACTAAAGAAGCCAAACCAAGGTATTATCCAAAGAACAATTCACATGTAAACAAGGCTTGTTGTGTCTTATGACTCATCATTCAGGTGGGTGCCACTTTTTCTTAGCTTAATGCCAAGTGGCAGCCCCAACAAGGATCCTTATCCACTTAATCATAATTATCCCCACCATTAATCAATTATCCACATAATTAAGAAGTATCTCAAATTACTTAAAAGACTACTCACTTTTTACGCACTTTATATACCTTACTATCATGGTCATATGGTACCTTGTATGCACTTGTACATAAATACGGGGTATTATAGCTTGGACCGTATTTTATCTCCAACTTCGACGAAATTCATTTTCTTCGATTTTCTTACCCTCTCACCTTCAAAAATTTATTAATCACTTATTTGAAATAGCATAATGCTTATAATCTCAAAATAATCTCATTCCCGAACTTACGTCGATTAAGTTACGACGAAACTTTAACATACTAAAATGCGGGATGTAATATCTCATTTCCGAGCTTCGATAAATTTACTTATGGCGTACTTTCATGTACAAAACATGGGGTGTAACATCATTCCCCCTTTGGGACATTCGTCCTCAAATGTTGACTGATGCACTTATCATTTTCATAACTTATGCCTTCCGAATACTTTAGTACTCTCCTTGCCATCTAGGCAACTGTTCTGTGAATAAATCCAAAGGCCAGGGCATTCCCCTCTTTAGGCCTCTTTCTCACACCACGACTTGTGGTTGGATTCCTTCCAATCTCGTAACTGTTGCTACATTCTATCATGCAGTCTGTACGACTCTTGACCTTGTAAGTGCGCCTATGCGACTCTTCTCTCCTTTTCCCCCAGCTTTTAGCCAATCTCTAGGCCTCACTTTGGGAACATATACAGAACTTGATAAGATGCCCCTCTAGGAATCTATGGTATACTAAAGTTCTTCGCTCGGTACTTTGTTGAACTTACGAATATTGTTATATCTTATTTCATAGATCAGTTTATCCATCCGTATGACTTTACTGCATCTAGGTAGGTCATACTATACCATTACTCTCACTTCGATTTATCGTCACTGAGTTCTTCTACCAAACTCCAGGTTACTTTCGTTGCTTATTATATATGTATAAATCTAAGTCCTTTAATGCTTCCTCATTATTGTTTATCTTAAGAATGACGGCCTAATCTCATCTCATACTTCGTAACTTTTATCTATCCATTGTTGATCCACCTCAATGTTCATCTGCAATCTACTACTGATAACTTGAAACCTCCTACGTAATACATTATTACTAGGGCTTACGTCTCATTGGGGGATATCTGAAATGACTTGCCTAATCTACCTAGGGGGATACTATACTTCAATAACAGTATTTCATGGCATCCCAATGTGATTCACCTTACATGGGTATTTTAATCTCATACAATTCATGTATCCTTTCTCTTTTCTTTCTTCAAATCATTACTCAATCGAGGAACCAAACGTCATCCTTCATCTATCACAATCACACCCTCATTCTACTACCAGGGCATCATTCCATCTCTTCTAAATGCTATTAGTCTTAGACTCCTTTGAGTTCATTCAGGCTATACTGAGCTTTCTATAACTTAGAGAAACCATTAGCTCTCTTGTTTTCATGGGCTTAATCTTGAGGACTTATCCATTCTCGTCACCTCCTCACTGACCCTTTTCTTATCCTTACTAATGTCTTCCTAAAACCTTGCCGCTCTACCATACTTTAGCTTGCGACCTACACATATCTATTTATGTTATTCGCAACCTTCCTTCAACTTGCTTGCACCATAGATTTCCTTATGTTATTATGGAATATTAAGCGAGACATCACATCGTCTCTAACTCTTCTTTACTCTCTTGACTAGGCCTCTCGATACCTAGAAACCACTGGCTAGAAGGTATGCCACTGACGACGCTGCTGTCATTCCTGGATATTCAATCCCCGCGCTTCTAGCCTTCTATCCGAAGTATGGACTATTCACATCCTTCTGCATTTGAGTATCGCGTACGTTGTTCACCTTTACCTTACTTACCTTAAAGTCTAGCATCATATCTTCTATCTCTTTCATGACCTCCCTTTCACATAGGTATAATTCACATCCACAACTTGAACTTCTATTAAATACTTGCACCTCTCTACATGATTCGGTGAGAGCTTCATACTGACTTCTTATGAGGCTGGTGCTCTGCTAATTGGCTTTATCGTAGAGTCGTTATAAAATATGGCTACTGTATTGTCTCTCTTGTACCTCTGATATTAGGAGTGATTCTGCAATGTTCTCAATCACGATGTCCATAATTTTCTAGGTCCAATAATCAAACTCCTAATTTATTTAGTTGATGTAACTCTTTAGTTTCATCTTTCCTCTAACCTACCTTTATGTAGGCTTAAGCTATCTTCCGATCTACGGCTCATGGTATTAGTTATTACTTTAGCCCTTCATGGACGCTATGGAATATTCATGATACAATCTTCTAACAATTCAATCTGTTGCCTATGACCTGGGCTCAATTCTTTCTTTTAACTTATATCGGAATCTTCTACGGCTGTATGATTTGACACATATATGTTGCATGGATAATATTCTGAACTATTAAGTGCGTTCATAACGTAACTAATTCTGGATCATTAATCAAATAATTCTTTTTTTCCCTTCTCAACTTTGTTTAAACGTAAGGTATTACTTTTCCTGGTCTTTCTGCCCCCTTGTTGCATGCATACTTAGCTTATCTTAGTTCCCACGCATGCTAGAGTTTTCATGCAACACATATGATCTCGGATATTACTTTTGATTTTACTTCCCGTACATTAGCCACGACAGGTGCCACTTTCTTATGAGGTGCATACAATGTTGTTGGACTATTTTTACAAGACCATTTCCTCTTTAGGTCACTGTGCTTAGGTTAAAGCCTTCTTCCTTATTTTCCTCAGCTAGTCTTTCATTGTAGTACTTTGGGAGGACCCTCTTACTCTTGTAAAGTTGCGAGCTTATTACATTGTATACTCAGCGGAATTTTTGATGTCCTTCCTCGTATAATTATCCGTAGTTACTTACATCCACGCCCTTGTGCTTGTAGGGTTGCTTCTGAACTTGATATTTGACAGTCTTCCCAGTGGCGTTCTCTTTTATTTCCGTAATGCTCCTACGGTACCTTTAACTTCCTCAACTCCTATCTGAAAATATCTCAAGTATTAAAATGTCATTACTGCGAGGCTGACTTTACTATATTGAATTTTACTATATTTACCTTGCACGATCTGCTGATTTGTCTGCAACCTCTTGTGTAGCCATAACTAGGCTCTTCCTGAATCAACTACTAACTACTCGTTGGCCCATTCTCATATCAATATTCTGGGTAATCTTTCTTGGGTTATTTCCTTTGTCTTATATTACCTCTCACGCTAGCTCCTTCTTTATCAATAACATCCCGGGCAGGAACCCTTACTTCCTTTCCTTGACGTCGTGCTTGCATCTCATTCCTTTCTTATTTTTATCGCATTCTTCCTTTACCATTCCATAGTTACTAGAACCACTTAATTCTAACTTAATGCCACATCACTCCATATCCCCTCCTTTAATGGAATACTAAGAATTATTGTTACGAAGAGCTGCCTATAGATGTTTTACCTTTTCATTTTTGGCGTCTTTTCACATCATCGATGACTCTTGCTTGCCTTGTGGTGATCTTTCTGTGCCAAGGGTAATTAAATTTTCTTACACGCGATGGTGACA
This sequence comes from Nicotiana attenuata, assembly GCF_001879085.1. NCBI lineage: Eukaryota > Viridiplantae > Streptophyta > Magnoliopsida > Solanales > Solanaceae > Nicotiana > Nicotiana attenuata. The sequence continues at coordinate 109,234 of NW_017670970.1, forward strand.
ATTAGTGCAACTGGCACATACAGTCCCTTAAGCTTAACTTTGCTCACATTACTTGCTTTAGGGAAGCGTCTTCCTAAATGACCATTCTCTAAATTTCTCATGAATCTTCTTCTGTTGTCCATTCTATTATTACCGGAACGCAATATGAAATTCCCATCATACCGATCAAATCACTCAGTCCCTAATTCATGTTTAGTTTATCTTGTTCACCAATCCATACTGATTTCTGTTACTATAGGGTCTAACTTTTCCTTCTGGTAATCATGTTAGAGTCACGAACTTATTTATCGAGATGAGGATATGACTTTATGACCTATACTTTTTTGTTGCCTCAAGGCCTGTCACCTCTCGTATTTTCCTTCACTTGACTATAGACTCTGTAATACTGTCATCTTTTTTATCTACCGTTGTCATCCATGTATCATATTTTACTCATAATGCTTCATTAACTCTCTTCTTATTTCCCGCTATCATCTATGTCTATCACTTTATTCTGAAAACTCGAACAAGACATTCTTTTGCTTTTAGCTCCTCTTGCTCCAACTACTGGCTCTTCGGGTTGCCTAACATTCTTTCTCTACTAGGGACGGGGCCACAATAAGGTAATATTTATCCCTTCAAGGCTTCCAGTGCCTATCTTTGTAGTGCTCATATCTAGTTGTACTATTTTAGAGTGCACTATTTGGGTGTCTCACAAGGAGATCTATTAGCACATTTGCAATATCCTTCGGAAATATCAACTAAGGTAAACAATCAATCCACCATTTTAGGTCACTCTAACCCCAGCCATATCCTGATATTCCGTCCTTCTCTTAAATCATATTTGTTAGCTCCCATAGGGTATAACTTAGATCGGTGTGGCCAATTATACACATCTCTGTTGCTGTTGAAGGGAACTCAAAATGCTTATATCTTTCTGCCTGAATTGTAATTACTAATAATCTTCATTAACTGGGTACCTCGTACCCTTCTCACCTTGCTCCTTTTACTTGTTGAAGCTTGTAACTACCTTCTGAATTTCTCGTTGCTTTTTACCATATGGGTGGATAGATATTCATGCCTTAGGACTCCTTTTCCAGAAGCTCACACGTCTTAGTACACACATGATCTGCTGGAGACCTTTCATTTACTCAGCATAAGCATGATGCAAAATAGAGTTCCTCTGACTCAACTCTTCCACAACCGCATTCGATCCCTTACCAATTGTCTTTCTGGATGTAGGCATCGTCGTATTACGAATAAGATAGAGTTTAGTAAATTGAGTTCTTACAACTGAGCTCTACCACACGATCTAGAGTAAGAAGAAAGACTGACAGTCCTAAATGCCCTGTAGCCTCCTGCTTATAAGTGTGCTGCACGACACACCCATAAACAAGACTCCACTAGACACGGCTTGCAGACTCCCTAGGACAGAACTGCACTGATACCACTTTTGTCATGACCCAAACCGATGGGCCGCGACGGGCACCTGATGCCCTTTACTCAACCGAGTACCAACGTAACGTATCTTTCTCATTACATCAACATGGGTAATGGGCCAGAAGGGCTGTATGATGTAACAAGAATAAAACATGAGTGAACACTCGACATAAAATGACCCAACCTAATATACTAGCTTATACATATAATGTACGGGCCTATAAGACCAGAATAATCACTCGTACACTGAACATAGGCCGATAAGGCCATACAATCTTTCATATACATGACATATGTCTACAAGCCTCTAAGAGTACATAAACGTCATAAGGCCGGGAGAGGGCCCTGACATACCAATCAATACATGTCTAAATCATAATAACCAAATAAGCAACTCCGAAGTAAATGGAGAGCAGCAACATCTTCCGCTGAGCTAATAGCCTACTTGGAGGACTCTCAACCTGTCTATCGGGACCTGCGGACATGAAACGTAGCGTCCCCAAGCAGAAGGGACGTCAGTACAAATAATGTACCGAGTATGTAAGGAAGGAAAATCAGTAAACAATAGACGTGAGAGAAATATGGAGTAAAAGACTCAACATGTATATTTGAATAGCTCTGTGAATCATTTAATATAATAATGTCATGCATATGCATATAAATTTCATACTATGCATGGGTATATGCGTTCATAACATCATCAAGTCTCTGAGGGTATCCCATCATATCATCTCGGCCACTGTGGGCAAATCATCAATGTATACTAGCTGATCAAGGGTGGTGTGTATATAACGCCGTATATATATATATATATATATATATATATATATATATATATATATATATATATATATATATATATATAACATCGTCTGATCATGGGTCAGTGTACACGTATAAATGAATGTAATGCATGAGAAGTACATCAATAAAATCTCTCGGAACGTCATAAGACCATTATACCTCCGATTAATATCATGAAATAAACTTTATCAACTTACGTATTTTCTGAGACCCGTGAACATACGATAAAATAATAAGACATATGGGAATTCAAGAACATAGGCACCTCTAATACTTCTATGAATAGAGTCATTTATGGAAGTTGTGCATTTACTCATTTTGTTTGTATCGTATGGATCGTGCCAAAAGGAAAGAAGGGATAGACTTAACATACCTGAGCCGATTCTTTTGACAATCCCTCTAACACACGTCAATTGCGATAATACGTAACGACGGATCGAAGTAGGGAAAAATCCGTATGATATTCTTGAGAAAGATTGCATTGTATTCCCTTAAAATCACAAATTTCACGCTTTATCGCATTATGAAGTTTCCAATGTTGCTGGTCAAGTTCTAAAGTGGCAAGCATGCCATAACTCATCATCCAAACCAAATTATATTACCACTAATTCTCCAAATTATATCATAACTTTGCTGGTCTAATTCTCCAAGTTATATTACCACTAAAGAAGCCAATCCAAGGTATTTATCCTAAGAACAATTCACGTGTAAACAAGGCTTGTTGTGTCATATGACTCATCATTCATATGGGTGCCACTTTTGCTTAGCTTAATGCCAAGTGGCAGCCCCAACAAGGATCCTTATCCACTTAATCATAATTATCCCCACCATTAATTAATTATCCACATAATTAAGAATTATTTCAAATTACTTAAAATACTACTCACTTTAACGCACTTTATATACCTTTTTATCATGGTCATGTGGTACCTTGTATGGCACTAGTCCATAAATACGGGGTATTATAGCTTGGACCGTATTTTATCTCCAACTTCAACGAAATTCATTTTCTTCGATTTGCTTACCCTCTCACCTTCACGAATTTATTCATCACTTGTTTTAAATAGCATAATGCTTATAATCTCAAAATAATCTCATTCCTGAACTTACGTCGATTAAGTTACGACGAAACTTTAACATACTAAAATGCGAGATGTAACATCTCATTTCCGAGCTTCCATCAATCTACTTATGGCGTACCTTCATGTACGAAACATGGGGTGTAACACATGTATATTCGCATGCACCGTGTTTTAAGTTTTGTAGGTAACTCGAGAGGTAACCGTTCTACAAACAGGAGCAATCTTCGCTCCGATTTTCGTTCATAACGTTCACATCCTTTGACTACCTCAAACGTAATTGACGACCAGTAATTGACTACCTTTTACTCTATTACCGATCAAATTTTTGCCTTGTGATACACCCGTAATGTCCAAATTCGCATTCATAACCCCGCCTAAATATTCGTTACCTATGACACTATCCTGCCCAAAAAGAACCTTTTCGAAACATACAACCACCTCTTGTAGTAACTCCATCGGTTTCGTTCGTCGTTGGATCCAGAACTACACACGACCTGATTTCCGTAAAACCAGGGATATGTAGGCAACTCAAGAACCAGGGTTCGGCCCCCATTTTTTCAAAACACATCATTCCTCACTCACTTCGGACAGAATTGGTCATCATTTTCTTTACCCGATAACTCTTTCATCATTCCCGGGTAAAGAGTGACAACTATTGATACCAAATTTTGCCCTCATATTTTTTTTCAAATAGAATATATATTTTTAAAAGGTCATTTTTGCATCATTAATATATTTATGAGTTTAGAGTGGTCATTAAGGCAAAAAAAAAAAAAAACGAGGAAAAGAAAAAAAGAAGAATAGTCGGTTTAGTTTACTTATTCCCGTTTTNGAGCAATTCATGTTGTAAGCATAGAGAGAGATTCATATGACTTGGCATAATAATCACAATTTAAACTTGACTTGAAATCTAGGGCAATTTAGCATATAGTTCACATTCTTCACATGTCACCAATTTATCAAGAATAGCATATTGAACATCTTGGGACACACTTTTCACATATATTCTTGCAACACCAATTCTTTTGAAATAACAAGTACTACGTCAATCAAATTCCGGACTTACAATTTTACATGGGCACCATGGGAGCTCAATTTCTAAGAAAAGGGGGTTTTTAGCCATACACACCTTGTTTAAATGTTGATACCCAATTTTTACTCCTAATGTACCTTTTAATATACAAAATATTTTCAAAATAGCATGTACATGCATATATAAGCATGCCCAAAGAGTGNNGCTCCCCTTTCTATCTTGGCCGTTGATCTCAAATGATCAACGACCCCTAATAAACTAACCCTTTTATATATATCCCCCCCCCCAACCCTAAAGACCCATTTCCTCATTCGAAGCGCCCCTACTCTCTATATTCGTCTCTTCCTCTTCTCAAACACTATGGGTCTGATTCAGTTAGATTTTTACAATTTTTGTTCTTCATTTTAAACTAGGGTTTGCCGGATTTCCCCTAAATTGATTCTAATTGATTTTGCATGCTATAATTTCCTTATTTGTGTTTAAATCGATTGTCTTTACTTGTTTGGGTACTTGATTTTGATGCTATATAAACCCCTCCCCAATTTCCCCTTTGGACGGACTCTAATCTCTAAAAACTCCTACCGTTTTCCTTATTCTTACACTATTCTGAGGCTTAATCTTCTGGCCAGCTGAAAGCCAAGGCCACCGTATTCTGTTAACCTTCCTTCAGTGCAAGCACTGCTCGGGGTCCGTTTCGAGGCTCTTGTGAAATCTGAAGCACTAGAGATTTGGGGTTTTTTCATCAGTCTCCTGCAATTGCTGCTATCCCTGAGATTTTGATTTTCCGTTCTTTATTCGTTTGTTTGCAACTAGTTAGTGCCCATATACCCTCGTAATTCTACTCCTTTCTGTTTGTGCTTATGTCATGTGCATTGGTGTTATCTGGATTCTCTGAGTTAATCTCGATATTATGCCATTTCATATACAATTTCGCTTATTTTAGCATTACTCTATAGTTCCATTAGCTTCAATTAAGTGCAAGTCTTGATGTTAACTCATATGTGTATAGCTAAGTTGATTCATGGCGCCTGCCTAATTTGTAATTGAAACCTAATTGATGGTTGTTCAACTTTGTTTGATTTCTTGCAATGAAATCCCTTTGTGAGACTATGTTCTGGCTCTAAATTGCTATCTTCATGTTGAATCCTTTATGCCTAAAATGCTGTTTCTCTGCAAGTCATGCCTAAATGCTTGGCCTAATATGCTAACCTTAATTGTGTCCAACCTGAATGATCATCATGTTACTTATACATGTTGCTTATCCTAAGTTTGGCTTCTTGCCTTGTTCTGCACTATCGTGATAACTAACTCATGCCCAAAATGTGTTTTAATTTCTGTTGAGACATTCATGCCCAACCTATTATCTTTATGGAATTCTCCTGTTAGCTATGATTTTTCACATGCTATTTGTAACCCTGCTGAGTTCCTGACTTGCTCAACCTTGTGTCCCTCAGTATCAATTGAGACCTTTAGAGTAGATACCATTTTTCCCACATATGTGACCAATTAGCATAAGGTTTGATGCTTGTCTGGTGTGAAGGTGACATATTTTGTTCACTATAAATCTTCTGGTGTTGTAATTGATACTCAGCATATTAAAGTTTTCTCATTCTCGACTAAATGATTGCTTGAGTCTATTCTGTTATGTTGTCTTCATTAAGCCCTAATATTGAAACTTTTCATGAGAAGGTTATGCTCTATTTGTTATTGTCTATGACTCTATTAGATTGTCATGCTTGAATCTTGTGTCTAAGGCTCTTTAGGTAATTCTGAATTAGTTTACTTTTGAAAACCTTTTGGAATAGCTCACTATCCTATGATGATCAATTCTGCTACTTTAGCTTTGCAAGCGTGAGTCTTTTGAACTTATCTTTTTTTCATGCATTTGGCTAGAATTGTTGTTAGCCTTAGGAATCAAGTATGAAAATTGTTAATCGATTCAATGAGTATTTTGTCACCTCTAAGGTCGAATTAGGCATCCCTTTGGTTAAGTACTGGAGGTCTGAGATGCAATGTTCACATTTGAAGATTGGGCCTACTATCCGTATGACGTTCTGAGCAGGTTACTGGGTTATTCTATATTTGTAATTGGTCCGGAATTTTGTTCAATATGGTCTGTAACAACTTCTAAACTAAATTATGGGAAAAATAGTGAAATTGCGGGAGAAGGGTACATTCTTATATCTACATGAAAGGGTAGAAAACCTGCCTATAGGATCTATGTGGTCTATTTGTTATTTGTTCAACATGCCTTATATGCTATTTTGTTTCATGTGTAGAAAGCATGCCTATAGGAATCACGCATACTTCATTTGTACACTGATCAAACACGTTAGTCTAAGTATTTGCCATACTTGCTTCTATGTTATTACCGTACATTTAGATAGCATGCCTATAGGATGTGACACATATGCATTGCTCAACTAGATACCATGCCTATTGAACTTCAAATAATCATTTAGTCAACGGCCTCTATTGCTTTAGTGTACTGCCCATTTAGATGCCATGGATATAGGATCTTAATTAATTAATCAACAACTTTGTGTTGCTTCATTACTACTTCATTATTAGAAATCCTATCTATAGGATATTATCACCCGCCTAGAAAACATGCTTACAGGAATAAACTGTTATAAAACCAGTTTTGATTGTCAATCGTTAGAAATCCTGCCTATAGGGTGTGGTTATTCATCTTAGACAGCATGTTTATAAAATCAATGTCGCAAACTATGAGTTTTCAAATGGCCTTACTGCCTCTTCATACAAACAAGTAGAGATGACGTCTATAGGACCTGTAACGCCTTCAATATACAAATCTGTTAGTTTAAAGCTGCAATGTTGCCTGTACAACGCCTTAAATCAGAATCAATTAGAAATCATGTCTATAGGACTTGCAATATTTTAATCTGCCTGAACGTTGTTTATATATAATACTGGAAATTAGAATCACATAGAGATCCTGCCTATAGGACTTAACAATTAATAACGTGCACTCCCTAATCTGAAAATCTGTGACTGATCGCGTGCTTTTGTGCTTATGTGTGGAGGTTAACTTAAGCCTTTCATTGCTATTATGTGCAGTCCTAATTGTTTTGAATGTTGCCTAGTTTTTATCATTTTGACCATCCTAAGTAAGTCTAGAACCACCCAAATAGAGTTCCAAAGCCTCTTGGACCATAGGCATGGGACGGGTAATGCACGCATAGGACGCGGCTTAGAATTGAATTAGAGCGCCTTTAGGTAAACAACTTCAGCATAGTAATTGGGTAGCAGGAGATGATAGTTTGTGCCCACTGAATAATATGAGCAACTTCTACCTTAAGGGAGTTGCGAAGTATTATTTATGTTGCACGGGGTGATCCTTTAGCACCACCCCCCCCCCCTTCCCATTTATGCTTGCTAAAAGGACGTAATCATTAAATAGAGACCGACGTAGTTGTGATCTTTAAACTTGTATTCATATAGTTTATGCTTCCTCATATTGGCTTATGTTACAACAGGACTTTCAACTTTCATATCTTCCTTCATACGCTCACCTATTTTGATTACATAATCCACATAGTTTAAAGCTCGGTCGGGACCCACAGTTGTGGACCACGAAGAGTGCCTAAAACCTTCTCTTTGAAGAAATGTGAGCCCTTACCCGATCTTGGGTGACACAGACTAGTCAAACGGAGTTATTCGCAAAATAGGTGCCCTAACGCACCTTAAAATTGTTAGGTGGCGACTCTCCTCTTTTAATATCCATTAAAAGAGTTTTCACAAGTCAAAGCCCGCTTTCGCGAGAAAACGAGGTGCGACAATAATGTCCTCATTAGGCCCAGGGACAACCACACCCTTGCCCTCCCAGTTGCAGTCCACCTAGACTGTGGGGAGTATATCTTTGGTAATGGAGGATATGTACCTCCATACCCCCTCCCCTCGGTCTTTCTTACTGGAGGCTTTCTCAACTTTGAATTCGTTCTCGATGGAACAGCCCCGGGGATGAAGCTATTTAATGGAGGCTTCGGGGCCACCTTATGAACGGCCACCTCGGCATCTGATTTGATGTTTTTGCCATCGAATTCTGAAAAATATGAAGGTTTGAAGGTAATGATAAAGTTTTGAAGATGAGAAAGAAGATTTGAAGATAGGGACGAAGGTATGAAAGTCTGACTTGAAGAATTAAAGAAAGAGTATAAAGATTTGAAGATGAAGATATGAAGATCAGGAAAACAATATATGAAGATTTGAAGAGGTTAGAGTTAAGTGAGGAATTTGAGGGTAAATCAATGAGCTCTAGAATCGAAAAGTAAAAAAGTGAAAAAGAGGTCGGATCTTTTACAGAGAAATGCTAATCAATGCATGACGTTTCGCATTCAGGGAAGGTTAACAGGCAGCTGACACGTGTACGAAGTCAAAATGACGCGACTGATGTTGACTCGCCAACTCGGTTGAAGCGTACGAAAGAAGGAACCGGGGGTTAAATTGTCGCTTTGTATCGCTTCGATAAATCTACCCTCTGGAAAATGAGGGGACTATCTGCACACGTGTAAAATCGGGGGCAGAGCTTTCCCCGATTTTTCGATTAGGAAACAAAGAGGAAGCACGGCTCAACGTGATCACAATCGAGGCCCTGGAACTTCTCATATCAAAATCTAGGAGGAGCGAATGACGCCTCTAAAGCTGGGCATGGTGGGATAACCGACCTAGACCTAGTATAGCTTCGGAACCTCGGGAAACACGGAGAATGATTATGCATGGAGAGTAGAGGACCGAAATGCTCGGCCTCAATTGGATATCACGGCGCGAATCCCGTCCAATATCAACCGTGGATCGAGATTTATCAGAAAAAGAAGTTTTTTTACCTTATTAAAACTTGTATTAGGATTAAAATTCTCCTACTATATAAGGGGAAGGTTTTCTTTATTCTGACAGATGGTTACACACAAATCAAAGCAATAAAAATTTACTTTTGTCTTCTAGCTATTGTTCAAAGCATTGCTTATTTTGTTCTTTACTTCGCCCAGGACCGAGCTTGTACCGGGGGTCCAATCGAGGACGAATTCCATTGTTCAATCCAAGATCAGGTTTGGTTACTATTGGGATGACCCAAAGGGTCATCTTATTTTTTATAACTCGATTCTGTGTTCCGAGGTCTTCAAAACCTCATTTTATTCCTCCTCGATTTGCGTGCACAGTCCGGGCATGTATCCGAAAAGCTTTTATATGAAAATTGAAGAAATAATAATTTTTTGCCTAAAAAGTTGATTTTTGTTGACTTCGGTCAATGTTTTGGGTAAACGGACCCGTATTCTGACAGTCTCGGTGGGTCCGTAGTAAAATATGGGACCTGGGCGTATGCCCGGAATCGAATTCCGAGGTCCCTAGCCAGAGAAATGAATTTTTGATGAAAATTGTTAAAACTGAAATTATAAAGGTTTCAAGAATTTGGTTAATAATTGATCTTGTTGATACCGGGTCCGTATTGTGGTTCTGGAGCCCAGTATATGTCCGTTATGATATTCATACCTTATCTGTGAAGTTTGATGAGAAACGGAACTGACTTGACGTTATTCGGACCTTTGGTTGAGAAAATAGATGTTTTGAAACTATCTTGAAAATTTCATGCAATTTGGTGCTAAATACGTAGTTCTAGGTGTTATTTTGGCGATTTGATCGCGCGAACAAGTTTGTATGATGTTGTAAGGCTTGTGCGCATGATTGGTTTGGAGCCCCGAGGGCTCGGGTGAGCTTCGAATAGGCTACGGACTAATTTAGACTTAAGGAAAATTGTTGGTATGCATCAGGTCTGCGGACTTCGTATTTGCAAAGTCTGGCTCGCAAATGCGAGCATCGCATTTGCGAAGAAGTTTTGCATTCGCGATTAGAAGGGCTGGAAGGGGACCTTCGCAATTGCGAAGCTTAGGATCGCAATTGCGATACGAACATGTCGCATTTGCGAACAATTGTTCGCATTTGCGATAGTAGAAGGTCCTAGACATTCTTCGCATTTGCGAAGGGATGTTCGCATTTTCGGGGTTCGCATTTGCGAACCCCTGATCGCGAATGCGATATCTACAACTATTCAAAAACGATTTTGGACGGGATTTTTCATTCATTCTCCCATTTTTCAAAACCTAAACCCCAAGAGGCGATTTTCTTAAGGCTATTTCTTCCCAAATCATAGGTAAATGATTCTTAACTCATTTTTTTCAATCTATTACATCTTTTGACAAGATTTCATCCTAGAATCTAGGGTTTTTCATGGTGGAATTGGGGATTTTTGGTTAGAACTTAGGAATTTCAAAATTTGGGGATTTCGACCTCAAATTGATGTCGGATTCCAAAACCAATTGTATATCCGGGCTCGAGGGTGAATGGGTAATCGGGTTTTGGTCCGAATTTTGGATTTTGACCAAGCGGTCCCGGGGTCGGTTTTTGACTTTTTGGGGGAAATGTTGTTCTTTAGCGATAATTGATGTTATTAAGTTAATTATGACTAGATACGAGTGGATTGGAGGTGGAATCTAGAGGAAAAGCAATAATTGAGCATTGAGTTGGTCGTTGGATTGAGGTAAGTGTTGTGTCTAACTTTGACTTGAGGGATTAGGTGTAACACCCCGTACATTCGAACTAGGTGTGGATATGTTAAATGGGTATTAATTTGATATTTTAGACATATGAAGTCCTAGAGGGATGATTATTGAAGCAAGTAGTTGTTTCGGAATCAAGATGGAGAGTGAGGTACATAAGATTCGACAAAATCAACTAAGTTTACAAAATGTCCGACTTCCAGCAGTATTTAGTGAAAATATGTAAGGTATTTGGGAAAACTCAAAAGATGAAAGTTGTACGCCTTTGAAATATCTTTCCAGCGATATATTATGCAGCCGGAACGGATCTCTATGTAAACAGTTATGTGGGTTTTACAGAACAGTATGCGATATGCGCGCCCCGAGCGCGGCCGCGCTCCTGTGGCAATGTTACTGCCATTTTGCGCGGTCAGGTGTGCGGTCAAGCCTACCAGGTGAACGGGGGCGCTCATGGGGGGTCATTTTAAAGCCTTACTTCGTCCCCCACAACCCCAAAACACAAAAACATGCTCTAGAAACAGGAGCTCTCAAAAACCTAACTCCTTAAAGGTCCCTCCACCACCCAAGGTAAGTTCTAATGGTGATTCTAAGTTAATTTCAATTTCCCAACATCTTATTAACATGGGTAAACCCTCCATATCACTAGATATTCGATTGGGACATCATTTTTGAGAGAAGGAACCCTAGAACTCGAATTCAAGGGGATTGAACTTCAAAAAGGTAATATCTTCACCCTCTAATTGATTCTAGCATTCGATTAATGATTATAGACTCTAGTTCATGAGATATGAATTGATGGGTTTGATAGAAAAGCATGAACGATTATAGGTTTGGGGTGTTGATTTTTAATTATTGGTTAAGGGTATTGTTTACCTTATGGGTGATAAAGAATAATGTTGATTATAGCCATTTGAGACTTTAGAATTTTTCTAGGAGCATGAGAATGGGTTATTGGGTGTAGACACACCATTAATAAGGACTATAAAGCTTTATTCTCACCGAGTGTTTGATAAAATGCCTAAGTAACCAAAATATGAGTATTGATATAGATTAAAGTTGAAAGGGTTGGCGAATGTTGTATTACGCTCAAGAGCAAGAAGTTAAGGTATGTGAGGCTAACTCTCTATGTTTGGGAATGCTAATGATTCTCCCTACACAATGTTTCTTTTACCACGTTACCAATTGCCTCAGAAATATTGTTAAGCCTAGTTCCTTGAGTAGTTGCAGAACTTCTATTCTCTAGCTTCGTAACTCGTTCATGACTTTTATTATGAACGTTGTGAAATCAGTGCGTAACCAATATAGACTTGGGTTTGATGCCCATGAGTCTCGGTCTAGATTACTCAGCATGTCATAAATAGTTGAAGTTTCAATTTTCATAATTAGTTCATGAATACATGTCTTAGTCTAGCTCTATTCAGCATTCAAGTATCATGTAACTCAGTATGGTTCAGTATTTCAGTATCATGTATTTCAGTACGATCCTCAGTTCCTGAATGTTGAACACCTGTATTTGGGCCTGAGGCCGTAGTTTATATGCTTTATGCATACTTGGGCCTGAGGCCGTAGTTTATGCTTTATGCATGTTTGGGCCTGAGGCCGTAGTTTGTGCTTTACGCATTTTTGGGCCTTAGGCCGTAGTTATGTATACGTATACTTGGGCTTGAGGCCATAGCTTGTGCACATATGTATTGGGCCCGAGGCCGTAGCTTATTCAGATAAATAGGTTGTTCATCATTCAGAAGAGGGAGTATTCATATCCTTACTTCCTTTGTTCAGTTTAGTTATCGGTTATCATTTAGTTATCAGTGATCAGTTATCAGTTCAGTTATCAGTTCAGTTATCAGTTATCAGTTATCATTTCAGTTATCAGCTATCAGTTTTAGTTTCAATAGTTATCATTTCAGTTATCAATTATCAATTCTCAGTTATCAGCTTAGTTTTAGTTTCAGCATTTTTAATTCTTTCTTTCAGTTGCTTTACATACCAGTGCAATTCAAATGTACTGACATCCCTTTTGCCCGGGGCCTGCATCGCATGATGCAGGTAATGATTTACAGGTTGGCAATTCGGAGCGCTAGGATTCTCGTACCAGCTCTTATGGTGATCTCTAATTCTTTCGGGGCATATCATTACCTTACAGTCTTCAATACTTTCAGACAGTCAGTGTTTTCAGTACTTCATTAGAGGCTTCATAGACTAGAGTAACAGCTAGACAGAGTCGTAGGCTTTTTATATTAAGCTATGTCGGCTACAAATATATTTTAGAGTTGTATTAGTATTTCCGCACTTTGATTTATATCATCCAGACTTTCAGTATATCAGCATGGGTTAGTTTATCTTCCGCATTCAGTATGCTATGATATCACATGTTGATTCAGCCAGCCAGTTGGTTCGCTCGGTCACATGTAGTCAGGCACCGAGTGCCGTGTTACGTTCAGGCCCAGGTTCAGGGCGTGGCAAAGCTTGGTATCAGAGCACTAGGTTCAAGAGTCCTAGGGAGTCAATGAAGCCGTGTCCAGTGGAGTTTCCTTTATATGTGTGTGCCGGCCACTCATATAAATGGTTAACTACCAAGACATCCAGTATTGTCTCATTTCTTTCTACTCTAGATCGTGCCATGAAGCTTAGAGAAATAGTCGTATTGGATGCCCAAGCGACGCGCAGGAGAAACCTAAGGTCATAGAGAGGATAATTGCCCATTGGGGTATAATTATGGAGTACAGGTTGGTAAATATGAGACTTGAGAGGATGTTAAAAGTGGGATGCAATGGATAGTAGTACAGATTAGAGCATAACCTTATCAGAAAGTACAAAAGCAATTATCATATCTTATGGTTATCCAATTTTCAGTGCAACAAAATTTCTGGTGACTTGTGAGCATACAGTGATGCATATAGGTTCTCAAAGAAAATGTAAGTAACAGGGATTGTAGCTAATCTTCGCATATTTTAGGTCTGGATTAAGACCAAGACTCACCGGATGGCGCAAGAAGTGATTTATCATATGATGGTATACTTTGAAGGATAAGTTTGTTCATGGTAGTGTACTCGTATGTGTTTCACCTCCTAGAACAACTTCATTTAATTTTTGGAAATGGAGCCACAAGTTGGATGATGATAGTTCAGATGTTAGACCCTAACATTGATCACTATAGTTTTAGACAGAAAAGAGCCTAAGGGTAAAATACCTAGGAGTCAGAAACGTTTGTTATTACCAAAGATGTAATCTCGTACAACTCATGCAAATGACTAGAAGATATGATGTATCCAATGAGAACCAAGAGCAGCCAATAGCGAATTTCAGGGAATGATTTTAAGTTGTTCATATTTATTCAAATCAGAACTAGAAGTACCACGTTAGTAAACTACTATGAGAAGCAGCTATTGATGTAAGATAAAAGATATGGCTGTTTCCCTTAGGTTATGTGACTAAGTGATTACCGCGGATTTTTATAGTATGATATGATTTTGTATTATATAGAAAGTTTGGGGTTAGATATTCTAATTTTGTTTAAGACAGATGAATTCCCTAAGTGTGATCCATGCACATAGCTTAGAAGAAAAAAAAGGATAGTATGCGATCGTAGAATAGGGTCAGATAGTGAGGGGTTTTAGGAATAATCTTTTGTTTCACTTTAGTTATACAAAGCAGGAGAAGAAAATATGATGCTAGCAGGTGTTAGTAAAAGGATAGTGAGTAAGTTTTGAGCAGATACAACAAATTAGCAATTTCAGCAAAGCTAGTAGGAGTAAAATTTGATCCACTTAGCCAGGTTAACTATAGTGAGTGGATGACAACTTGAAATACCGAACGCGTGTTAGAACCCAAAGAGTCTAAGTTAAACCCGAAGTACAGTGGCAGTGGAAAAAAAATCAGCTAGCAATGAGAGCACAAACTATAGAAGAATAGCCTTTAGGAATTATCGTAATGTGGTTTCTCCAGGATTGACAGTGTGAGCAGAGTTAAATTATTAAGATTGTGTATGATAGCTGTGAATATGTTAGCTTTCCGTTAAGTGAATAATTTAGTTTTTCCTAGTAAGAAAGATTTCTCAGAAGTAAGTTGGAAGATGAGTCGTCATTGACGTAGAGTGCAAAGAATTGCAGAAAATAAAGAAAGTTATTTGGATCCCAACAAAAAAAAAAGGAAGGATCCGCAAGTATAAGACCTTTGGTCTAAGGGTGATGTGAAAACCATCAGTAAGTGCAGTTAGAGATTTGAAGCCCGAATAGTTAGCATGGGATATGAAAAAGAAAATCAGTTCGGTAATGAGGGAAAATTGTATAATTACCACAAGGATTATGTCTAGAATGTGTAAGAAACACAAAGTGATTAGAATGATCATCGAGCTTAGTTATTGATGATAAAGTGATCACATAAAAGCTATATAATCATGCCTATTTATGTGTCACGAGGGTAGTGCCATTGCACGAGACTCTAGTCTTTGGAGTACTGGTCAAAGACTTAGGTCACATTTATGCTATAAGTGTTTTTAGGAAGTGCTTAAGAAGATAAAGTGTGAGAAGTATAACTCATGATTGAGGTAGATAAGAGAACTCCAGTAAAAGAAGTTCACCAGCCAAGATAGGAGTTTGACTTCGGACTCTGAAGATGACGGAGTTGTTGGCTAGAATAGGACTTGTTCCCCCTTAGTAGCCGTAGAGAAGGAGAAACAATTTGATGATCTCTACGTGTTGCAGTTGAAAGAGGAGATTCACAAGTATAAGATGATGGCTTTTGAACAAGGGGGAGATGATGGTACTTTGAGGTACCAAGACAGATTGTGTGTTCCAGACATAGATGGACTTAAAGAAGGAAGATCATGTTAGGAGCCCATAATTCCAGGTATTCTTTCCATCCAGGCTCCCCAAATATGCATCATGACCAAGGAGATTTATTGGTTGAACGACATGAAAAAGAACATTGCAAACTTTATGGCCAAGTGTCCAAATTATCAGCAAGTGAAAGTCGAGCAGCACAAAGCCTAGTGTTTCACCATAGAATACACATATTTTGAGTGGAGATGGTAAATATGGAGTTTATAACAGGATTATCTTGCTCATCTTGAAAGCATCATTTGATTGGGTGATTGTAAATCGACTTACCAAGTCAGTACACTTCTTGCCAGTAAAGACTACAGATTCAGCAGAAGATTATACCAAGTTATACATTCAGGAAATTGTCTGATTGCATGAGACTCCATTGTCCGTCATTTCAGACTGTGGTGCTCAATTTAAAATGAACGTTTAGAAGTTCTTTCAGAAAGGATTAGGAACAAGTTTTTCATCCTCAGAAAGATGGCCAGGTAGAGCGCATTATTCAAAAAGTTGAGGATATGTCCTTGATGCTAA
This sequence comes from Nicotiana attenuata, assembly GCF_001879085.1. Classification (NCBI taxonomy): domain Eukaryota; kingdom Viridiplantae; phylum Streptophyta; class Magnoliopsida; order Solanales; family Solanaceae; genus Nicotiana; species Nicotiana attenuata. The sequence goes on from NW_017670970.1 coordinate 125,501, forward strand.
AAGTAATTGGGATGATCACATACCTCTCATTGACCTTGCTAATAATAACCTACCGTTCTAGTATCAAGCTGGCACGTGCGAGACTCTGTATGGGCGAAGGTGTAGATCGCCAATTGGTTGGTCCAAAGGTGGTGAAGAGGAGTTGTTGGGACCAAATTTGGTCTATAAGACTATGGAGAAAGTTAAGTTGATTCAAGAGCGTTTGAAGACGGCTCAGAGCCGCAAAAAGTCCTATTCGAGCGTGCGGCATAGAGACCTAGAGTTTCAAGTTGATGATTGGGTGTTTCTGGAAGTTTCGCCTATGAAATGCGTTATGAGATTTGGGAAGAAGGGGAAGCATAGTCCCTACTATATTAGTCCATATAAAATCCTACAAAAGGTCGGTCAAATAGCTTATGAGTTGGAGTTGCCACCAGAATTAGCGGTGGTATAGCCAGTATTTCATGTATCATGTTATAACATTCAAGTTTCCAGTACTCAGATACTCATGTCAATTCAGTACTCAGATACTCATGTCAGTTCAATACTCAGCTACTCATGTCAGTCCAATACTTAGATATTCATGCCATCTTAGTACTCTGATATTGATGTTAGTTCAATACTCAATTATTCGTGTCAGTTCAATATTCATATATCCATGTTTGTTCAGTATTCACGTATCCATGGCAGACCAATATTCAGTCTATGCAGTAGCCATTCAGTTCAGTATCTCAACAGTCCAGTAATCATGTATTCATTCAGTTTATTATGCAAGTGTTAATGAAAGTTCATGTTTCCACCAGACCCGTTTAAGGTCCGGATTTAGCAGAAGTTACAGTCAGGACAATCATTCGAGGACGAATGATCCCAAGGGGGAGATGATGTAACACCCCGTACATTCGAACTAGGTGTGGATATGTTAAATGGGTATTAATTTGATATTTTAGACATATTCCTAGAGGGATGATTATTGAAGCAAGTAGTTGTTTCGGAATCAAGATGGAGAGTGAGGTGCATAAGATTCGACAAAATCGACTAAGTTTACAAAAGGTCCGTCTTCCAGCAGCAGTTAGTGAAAATGTGTAAGAAATTTGGAAAATTCAAAAGATGAAAGTTGTAGGTCTTTGAAATATCTTTCCAACAATATATTATGGAGCCCGAACGGATCTCTGTGCAAAAAGTTATGTGTGTTTTACAGAACAGTACGCGATATGCGCTCCCTGAGCGCATCCCGAGCGCGGCCGCGCTCCTGTGGCAGTGTTACTGCCATTTTGCACGGTCAGGCCTACCAGGTGCGCGGGGGCGCTCATGGGGGGTCATTTTAAAGCCTTACTTTGTCCCCACAGCCCCAAAACACAAAAACTTGCTCTAGAAAGGGGACCTCTCAAAAACCTAACTCCTTAAAGGTCCCTCCACCACCCAAGGAAAGTTCTAATGGTGATTCTAAGTTAATTTCAATTTCCCAACATCTTATTAACATGGGTAAACCCTCCATGCGCACTATAATGAGTTCAAATGCTTATCATTAGATATTCGATTGGGATATCATTGTTGAGAGAAGGAACCCTAGAACTCGAATTCAAGGGGATTGAACTTCAAAAAGGTAATGTCTTCACCCTCTAATTGATTCTAGCATTGGATTAATGATTATAGACTCTAGTTCATGAGATATGAATTGATGGGTTTGATAGAAAAGCATGAACGATTATAGGTTTGGGGTGTTGATTGTTGATTATTGGTTAAGGGTGTTGTTTACCTTATGGGTGATAAAGAATAATGTTGATTATAGCCATTTGAGACTTTAGAATTTATCTAGGAGCAAGAGAATGTGTTATTGGGTATAGAGACACCATTAATAAGGACTATGAAGCTTTATTCTCACCGAGTATTTGATAAAATGCCTAAGTAACCAAAATATGAGTATTATTGCTAATATGGAATTCCTTTGACTTGTATTGATATAGATTAAAGTTGAAAGGGTTAGCGAATGTTGTATTACGCTCAAGAGCAGGAAGTTAAGGTATATGAGGCTAACTCTCTATATTTGGGAATGCTAATGATTCTCCCTACACTATGTTTCTTTTACCACGTTACCAATTGCCTCAGAAATATAGTTAAGCCTAGTTTCTTGAGTAGTCGCAGAACTTCTATTCTCTAGCTTCGTAACTCGTTCATGACTTTCATTATGAACGTTGTGAAATCAGTACGTAATCAATATAGACTTGGGTTTGATGACCATGAGTCTCAGTCTAGATTACTCAGCATGTCATAAACAGTTGAAGTTTCAATTTTCATAATCAGTTCATGAATACATGTCTCAGTCTAGCTCTATTCAGCATTCAAGTATCATGTAACTTAGTATGGTTCAGTATTTCAGTATCATGTATTTCAGTATCATTCTCAGTTCCTGAATGTTGAACACCTGTATTTGGGCCTGAGGCCATAGTTTATATGCTTTATTCATACTTGGGCCTGAGGCCGTAGTTTATGCTTTATGCATGTTTGGTCCTGAGGCCGTAGTTTATGTATACGCATACTTGGGCCTGAGGCCATAGCTTGTGCACATATATATTGGGCCCGAGGCCATAGCTTATTCAGATAAACAGGTTATTCATCATTCAGAAGAGGGAGTATTCATATCCTTACTTCCTTTGTTCAGTTCAGTTATCAGTTATCATTTTAGTTATCAGTTCAGTTATCATTTCAGTTATCAGCTATCAGTTTCAGTTTCAATAGTTATCATTTCAGTTATCAATTATCGATTCTCAGTTATCAGCTTAGTTTTAGTTTCAGCATTTTTAATTCTTTCTTTAAGTTGCTTTACATACCAGTACAATTCAAATGTACTGACGTCCCTTTTACCCGGGGCCTACATCTCACGATGCAGGTAATGATTTACAGGTTGGCGATCTAGAGCGCTAGGATTCTCGTACCAGCTATTTGGTGATCCCTAGTTCTTTCGGGGCATTATTATTACCTTACAGTCTTCAGTACTTCATTAGAGGCTTCATAGACTAGAGTAACAGCTAGACAGAGTCGTAGGCTTTTTAAATTAAGCTATGTTGGCTACAAATATGTTTTAGCATTGTATTAGTATTTCCGCACTTTGATTTATATCATCCAGACTTTCAGTATATCAGCATATGTTAGTTTATCTTCCTCTCACGACCCAAATCGGAACCGGTCGTGATGGCGCCTTTCGTGAAACAAGGCCAGCCGACACAAACCTCCAAAACCAATTAACAGTTATAATGATTCATAAGCAGTCATTAATAAGTGATGAATCCCAAAACAGAATGAACTAAAAGAAAATGCGGAAACAAAACACAGCCCGACATCGGGGTGTCACCAGTCATGAGCATCTAGAATCCGTCTAAGAGTATGAAAAGACAACATAGTCTATTACGAAACTAGAACAAATGAATTAAAAGTAGGAAGGAGAAGCACTGGGCTGCGAACGCCGAGCAGCTACCTAGTCAACTCCAAATAAGCCCGCTGGAAGCAAATCAACCCTCGCTAGCATGACCTAACAGTCCTGGATCTGCACACAGAGGTGCAGGGAGTAATGTGAGTACGCAAACTCAGTAAGTAATAAAAGTAAAGGCAGCTGAGCGATAAGAAAACACGTAAATACGTAGCAAAATACTACAGCGAGGCAGTGTAAACCAGCACAATACAGTAAAACCATTTTTAAAACATCTTTAGCAGTTCAAATGAGTGCATAAAAACCAGTATAAAATATAGAAAACATAAAACAGCCCCTCGGGCAAGATACCATTAGAACCAGCCCCTCGGGCTATCTCAAAATCACTTGTATCAGCCCCTCGGGCAATAACATGGAACAACAATAGCCCCTCGGGCTATATCACATCACAAATTGGGTACCCGCGCTCACTGGGGGTGTACAGACTCCGGGAGGGGCGCCTTACGGCCCAAGCGCAATAATAAGCCATCTCGTGGCATAATCAATAGGCTCTCGGCCTCATATAAATCACAAGCCACCTCCTGGCATAATAAATCTGGCCCTCGGCCTCTCATATATCACAATCAGTATCACATGCTGCGGCGTGCAGCCCGATCCCATAGTATCCTCACAACACAGGCCCTCGGCCTTAATCAATCAGAATCTCACAAGCCACACGGGCAACAGTAAAACATGATGCTCAGCCCAAAAGTAGCATTTAAAATATCAAAAACGAGTAAAGATGGTTGAGTTGTAGAAACAGTAAAATTTAGCATGACCGAATACAAATACAAAGTCAAAATAGTGAGGAATAGCAGAAAAATCCGGGCACGTGGCCCAAGTATGGGATTCAGCCCAAAACATGATGATAGCAAACAGTTTTCAATAAAATACACAATTAAACAGACATACGGGACGGACTAAGTCACAATCCCCAATGGTGCACGGCCCCACGCTCGTCATCCAGCGTGTGCGTCACCTCAAAATAGCATAACGATGTGAATTCCAGGGTTTCATACCCTCAGGACAACATTTACAATCATTACTTACCTCTATCCGGTCCAATCTCCAGCCCGCGATGCCTTTGCCTCTCGTATCCGCCTCAACTCGCGTCGAATCTAACAAAAATCAGAATCACGACATCAAAATATTCTAAGGGAACGAAGCCCATGCAAAAATAATCAAATTATGACACAAATCCCGAAATTAACCAAACCCGACCCTCGGGCCCGCGTCTCGGAATCCGACAAAATTAACGTCAATGGAACCCTTATCTTCCCACGAGTTCATGCATATCAAATACTTCAAAATCCGACCACAAATGGCCCCGCAAATCCCTAGATTTAGGTCTCCAATTCCTAAGCCCTAACATCTAATTTTCAGGCTTATTTTCCACAATTTCCATGATTAATTAGGTAGAAATCACATTAGGATTGAGTATTAAGTCCATAAATCTTACCTCCAAGTTTTCCTCCTTGATTCCCTCTTCAATCCTCTTCAAAAAGCTCTAAAATCGCCCAAAAATGGTGAAACTTAAGCTAAAAGTCGCGGATATGGCCTTTTAAAACATTCTGCCAGCTATTCAAAATCCTTCTTCGCGAACGCGGCCAACGCCTCGCGTTCGCGAAGCACAAACTTAAGTTGACCATTTTGCCTTCATCGCGAACGCGACTCCCCGTACGCGAACACGAAGCCTCAGCCTTCCAACTCATCGCGAACGCGGCTGCCCTCTCGCGAACGCGAAGCTCATTGACCCCAACCCTTCGCGAAAGTGGGACTCCCATCGCGAACGCGAAGGCCAAACCTCCTGCCTCTCGTCCTAACCCTTCGCGAACGCGAGGGCCCACTCGCGAACGCGAAGGCCAAAAGTCTGCAACACTCACAGCAGATTTTCTGCAATCTTTTCCAACTAGAATTGGTCCGTTCAACCACCCGAAACTCACCCGAAGCCCTCGAGACCTCGACCAAACATGCCAAAGTATCCCATAACATCATTCAAACTTGTTCCAACCTTCGGAACGCTCGAAACAACATCAAAATAGCAAATTTGCATCGGATTCAAGCCTAAGAATTCTAAAAACTCCCAAATTCCGCTTCCGATCAAAAAGTCTATCAAACCACGTCTGAATGACCTGAAATTTTGCACACACATCCCAAATGACACAACGGACCTACTGTAACTCCCGGAATTCCAATCCGACCCCTATATCAAAATCTCACCTATCAACCGGAAAACGCCAAAAATCCATTTTCGCCAATTCAAGCCTAAAGCTACTCCGGACCTCCAAAATACATTCCGATCACACTCCTAAGTCCCAAATCACCTCCCGAAGCTATCCGAATCTTCGGAATTCACATCCGAGCCCTATTTCACATAAGTCAACATCCGGTTGACTTTTCCAACTTAAGCTTTCTCAAAAGAGACTAAGTGTCTCAAACCTTACCAAAACCTCTCCGAACCCGAGCCAACCAACCCGATAACACATAATACAGCTGAACAAGACAATAAGAAGTAGAAACGGGGGAAACGGGGCGGTAACTCATGAAACGACCGGCCTGGTCGTTACATCCTCCCCCTCTTAAACAAACGTTCGTCCTCGAACGAGTCAAGAAACATACCTGATGCCTCGAATAGGTGAGGATATCTGCTCTGCATCTTCTGCTCGGTCTCCCAGGTAGCCTCCTCCACGGGCCGACCTCTCCACTGCACTTTCACTGAAGCTATATCCTTTGACCTCATCTTTCGAGCCTGCCGCTCCAAAATAGCTACTGGCTCCACATCATAAGTCAAATCATCATCTAACTGAACCGTGCTGAAGTCCAAAACATGAGACGGATCGCCAATGTACTTCCGGAGCGTAGAAACATGAAATACCGGATGCACACTCGATAAGCTGGGCGGCAAGGCAAGCTCATAAGCCACCTCCCCAATCCTCCTCAGTACCTCACAAGGCCCAATGAACCGAGGACTCAATTTACCTTTCTTCCCAAACCTCATAACACCCTTTATGGGCGAAACCTTCAACAAAACCTTCTCACCAACCATTTAGGACACATCCCGAACCTTCCTGTCAGCATAACTCTTTTGTCTGGACTGTGCTGTACGAAGCCTCTCCTGAATCACCTTCACCTTGTCTAAGGCATCCTGCACTAAGTCTGTACCCAATAGCCTAGCCTCGCCCGGCTCAAACCAACCGACCGGAGATCTACACCGCCTCCCATACAAAGCCTCATATGGAGCCATCTGAATACTCGACTGGTAACTGTTGTTATAAGCAAACTCCACGAGCGGCAGAAACTGATCCCATGACCCTCCAAAATCAATGACACAAGCGCGCAACATGTCCTCCAATATCTGAATAGTGCGCTCGGACTGCCCGTCCGTCTGAGGGTGAAAAGTTGTGCTCAACTCAACCTGAGTACCCAACTCTTGCTGCACAGACCTCCAAAACTGTGAAGTAAACTGAGTGCCCCTATCTGAAATGATGGAAACTGGGACACTATGCAAACGAACAATCTCCCGGATATATATCTCCGCCAACCGCTCTGAAGAATAGGTAGTACTCAAAGGAATGAAGTGCACGTAATTGGTTAGCCGATCCACAATCACCCAAATAGCATCGAAGTTCTTCAAGGTCCGTGGGAGCCCAACTACAAAGTCCATGGTAATCCGCTCCCACTTCCACTCTGGAATATCCATCCGCTGAAGCAAGCCAGCCGGTCTCTGATGCTCACAATTGACACACTGAGCTACAAACCCTACAATGTCCTTTTTCATTCTCCTACACCAATAATGCTGTCTCAGATCCTGATACATCTTCGCGGCACCCGGGTGGATAGAATACCGCGAGCTATGAGCCTCCTCTAGAATCAACTCCCGAAGACCATCCACATTGGGCACGCATATCCGGCCCTGCATCCTCAATACCCCATCATCACCAATGGTCACATCTCTGGCATCATCGTGTTGAACCCTGTCCTTAAGGACAAGCAAATGAGGATCATCATACTGGCACTCTCTGATGCAATCAAACAAGGAAGATCGAGAAATCACACAAGCCAATACCCGACTGGGCTCCGAAATATCCAACCTCACGAACCGATTGGCCAAGGCCTGAACATCAACTGCAAGAGGTCTCTCCCCAATAGGAATATATGCCAAACTCCCCATACTCACCGCCTTCCGGCTCAAAGCATCGGCCACCACATTGGCCTTGCCTAGATGATACAAGATAGTAATATCATAATCCTTTAGCAGCTCCAACTATCTCCGCTGCCTCAAATTGAGATCCTTCTGCTTGAACAAGTGCTGGAGGCTACGGTGATCAGTAAATACCTCGCAAGACACACCATACAGATAATGCCTCCAAATCTTCAACGCATGAACAATGGCAGCCAACTCAAAATCATGAACAGGGTAGTTCTTCTCATGGGGCTTCAACTGACGAGATAAGCAATAACTCTACCCTCCTGCATCATTACACACCCAATACCCCCTCTCGAAGCATTTCAATACACTGTGTATGAACCGGAAGCTGATGGCAACACTAATACTGGAGTTGTGGTCAAGCCAGTCTTGAGCTTTTGGAAGCTCTCCTCACACTCATAAGACCACTGAAATGGAGCACCCTTCTGAGTCAACTTGGTCAAGGGCGATGCGATAGATGAAATCCCGGAACAGTCCGGCGGTAATAGCCTGCCAAACCAAGGAAGCTGCGAATCTCTATGGCTGAGGACGGTCTGGGCCAACTCTGAACCGCCTCTATCTTCTTCGGATCAACCTGAATACCCTCGCTGGACACCACGTGCCCCAAGAAAGCCACTGAACTGAGCCAAAACTCACATTTGGAGAACTTTGCATAAAGCTTCTCCTCTCTCAACCTCTGCAAATGCTCCACGTGCTCCTCCTGACTACGCGAGTATACCAGAATATCATCAATGAAGACAATAACGAACGAGTCGAGATAAGGGCGGAACACGTTGTTCATCAAATGCATGAATGTTGCTGGGGCATTTGTCAGCCGAAAAGTCATCACAAGGAACTCATAGTGACCATATCGGGTCCTGAAAGTTGTCTTGAGAATATCTGTGTCCCTGATCTTTAGCTGGTGATACCCTGAGCGAAGATCAATCTTGGAGAACACCCTCGCTCCCTGAAGCTGGTCGAACAAATCATCGATACGAGGCAGAGGGTAGTTGTTCTTAATTGTTACTTTGTTCAACTGCCTGTAATCAATGTATATCCTCATCGTGCCATCCTTCTTCTTCACAAATAGAACAGGTGCACCCCAAGGTGACATACTAGGCTGGATAAACCCCTTATCAAGGAGTTCCTGAAGCTGCTCCTTTAACTCCTTCAACTCCGCTGGTGCCATACGATACGGTGGAATAGAAATGGGCTGAGTGCCCGGCACCAAATCAATACCAAAATCGATCGATATCCCTGTCCGGTGGCATGCCCGACAGGTCTGCAGGAAACACATCTGGAAAATCTCTCACAACTGGAACAGAATCAATGCTGGGAGTCTCTGCACTAACATCCTCACAAATGCTAAGTATGAAAGACAACCCTTCCCAACCGTACGTTGGGCCTTCAAGAATGAGATTAACCTGCTGGGAACAAAATCAGACAGACCTTGCCACTCAATCTGTGATACACCCGGCATAGCTAACGTCACTGTCTTGGCATGACAGTCCAGAATAGCCCGGCACGGAGATAACCAATACATGCCCAATATCATATCGAAGTCTACCATACACAATAACAGAAGATCCACTCGGGTCTCCAGACCCCCAATAGACACAACACACGACCGGTACACACGGTCTACCAAAACAGTATCGCCCACCGGAGTAGAGACATGAACAGAAGAAACGAGAGACTCGCAGGGTGTATCCAAATAATGGGCAAAGTAAGATGACACATAAGAGAAAGTAGAACCAGGGTCAAATAACACAGAGGCATCTCTGCGGCAGACTGAGATAATACCTGTAATCACCGCATCTGAAGCAACCGCATCAGGCCTAGCTGGAAGTGCATAGAAACGGGCCTGACCACCACCGGATCGACCTCCCCTCTTGGGCGACCTCTAGATGACTATCCTCCACCCCTAGCTAGCTGGGTGGATGGTGAAGTAACTGGTGCCGAAGTTGATGTTTGACCCCTCTGCTGAGATGAACCCCCAAGGCGACGAGGACACTGCCTCCACATATGTCCCAACTCTCCACACTCATAACAACTCCCTGGTGCCGGAGACGGGGACTAAAGAGGACCCCTAGCACCCGAATGACTAGCAGACGCACCTGGCGCAGAAGAGTCCTGAACTGATGGAGCACAGGCCGAACCCTGGGCTGGAAGGGCACTGAGTGAGGAATGACCCAGCTGAGAACCGTGAGAACCATGGCCCGATGATGCCCCATGATAACCTGGGCGAGCTGACTGAGCATGCCTGAATGGGCGACCTCTACCGTGCTGAAATTGACCCTCGAAGGAGCACCCCCAAAACTACCATGTCCTCGAGGCCTCTTGGCCTCCCTCTCCTCGCGCTCCTGGCGGCGAACTCACTCAATCTCACGAGCAATATCAACAACCTCCTCAAACGTAGCACCTGACACCCTCTCCCTGGTCATGAGAATCCGAAGCTGATATGTGAGGCCATCCACGAACCTCTTGATCCTCTCTCTCTCCGTAGCAACCAACAAAATAGCATGACGAGCTAACTCTGAGAACCTCATCTCGCACTGTGTCACAGTCTTATCCCCCTGTCGTAACTGCTCGAACTGCCTACGCAGCTGCTCCTTGCGGGACTGTGGCACATACTTCTCCAAAAAGAGACCGGAGAACTGCTGCCAAGTAAGAGGTGTCGCACCAGCAGGCCTACGCCTCTTATATGCCTCCCACAAAGTGAAGGCAGCTCCCGTAAACTGAAAAGTCGTGAATGCGACCCCACTGGTCTCCAGAATACCCGCGGTGCAAAGAAACCTCTGACATCTATCCAAGAAACCCTGGGCATTCTAGCCCTCTGTACCACTGAAAGTAGGAGGATGGAGTCTACCAAACCTCTCCAATCTGCGATGCTCGTCCTCTAGCATAGCTGGAGCTACATAACCCTGAGCAGCTGCCACCGATTGGGCTAGTGGTGCCTCCGGTGTCTGCAACCCCTGAACAACCTAATCGGGTGTGCGGGCGGCGGGAGTCTGAGTGCCTCCCCTGGCCTGAGAAGTGGCTGCAGTAGTAGAAACTGCGACCGCCTGAGCAAGACTCGTACACACTGTCAAGATCTGGGCCAAGGTCTCCTGAAGACCTGGAATCACAATGGGCACAGCTAGTGCCTGAGCTGGTGCTGCTGGAGCACCCACGACTGGGACCTGATCCTGAACGGGGCGGCTAGTGGATCTGTAGGTGCTGCCTCAGCTGCTGTGCGGGCTACACCTCTGCCCCTACCACGGCCTTGACCGCATCCTCGGCCTCTAATGGCCCCAGCTGGTGGTACTGGTGGTTGTCCATCTTGTCCGGTCGCTCGTGTCCTCACCATCTGTGAGAGAATAGAATAATAGAAGTTTAGTACTCGGATCAACAGATTCGCACGACAAGAATTTCAAGAATATGAAGTTTTTCTAAAGGTTATGCAGCCTCCCGAGGATAAATACAGACGTCTCCGTACCGATCCGCGAGACTCTACTAAACCTGCTCATGACTCGTGAGACCTATGTAACCTAGGCTCTAATACCAACTTGTCACGACCCAATTAACAGTTATAATGATTCATAAGCAGTCATTAATAAGTGATGAATCCCAAAATAGAATGAACTAAAAGAAAATGCGCCCGACATCGGGGTGTCACCAGTCATGAAGATCGGAAGNTCACAAGTCTTGACACCATCCAATGCAAACCTTAGTTTCTAGCCAAATTATACACCTGAAAATCTCCAATTATTACATAAAAAACCTTGAACGCATTATTACCATTCTCTAGAGTCATCCACTCTACTCAAGATTCAATTAGCCTGATCAAATAAACCGAACAACCCGTGCCTCATTAGCACTCCGACACCGCAGAATGTAACCTCATCCCAATACAACCAAGCAACTTCCTGCTCTATGCACTGAACATCCCTTACCAACAACAACTCAAGCCATTCCCCGATTCTCATACACCCATAAAGCATAACATAACCTTTATTAGAATTTCCTTTACTCGAGCCATAACTGATTCACAAATACGCCTCGAACTGGAACCATCATAGCACATAACCGGCTAGGCCTTTTCAGTCAGCACTTCCGGTTTCTGACGGTGCTTCAGGTGGCCATGGTTCTCAAAATGCACTATTCTGATCAGCAGTCCTACAGTGCACCACCAGCACCTATTAGTGCACCTCCGCTTCAGAGTTGTTAGNATTTCAACCATTGGGTTGCTTCTAGTACAACTCTGGGTACGCTCGAGGACGAGCGCTGGTTTAAGTTGGGGAGGATGTGACGACCCGACCCGTCGAATCATGTGTTACTGCTCCATGCCTCAGCTGCTGTGCGGGCTACACCTCTGCCCCTACCACGGCCTTGACCGCATCCTCGGCCTCTAATGGCCCCAGCTGGTGGTACTGGTGGTTGTCCATCTTGTCCGGTCGCTCGTGTCCTCACCATCTGTGAGAGAATAGAATAATAGAAGTTTAGTACTCGGATCAACAGATTCGCACGACAAGAATTTCAAGAATATGAAGTTTTTCTAAAGGTTATGCAGCCTCCCGAGGATAAATACAGACGTCTCCGTACCGATCCGCGAGACTCTACTAAACCTGCTCATGACTCGTGAGACCTATGTAACCTAGGCTCTAATACCAACTTGTCACGACCCAATTAACAGTTATAATGATTCATAAGCAGTCATTAATAAGTGATGAATCCCAAAATAGAATGAACTAAAAGAAAATGCGCCCGACATCGGGGTGTCACCAGTCATGAGCATCTAAAATCCGTCTAAGAGTATAAAAATACAACATAGTCTATTACAAAACTAGGACAAATAAAATAAAAGTAGGAAGGAGAAGCACTTGGCTGCGAACGCTGAGCAACTACCTAGTGAACTCCAAATAAGCCTGCTGGAAGCAAATCAACCCTCGCTAGCATGACCTGAGACTCCTGAATCTGCACACAGAGGTGCAGGGAGTAATGTGAGTACGCCAACTCAGTAATTAATAAAAGTAAAGGCAGTTGAGCAATAAGAAAACACGTAAATACACAGCAAGGCAGTGTAAACCAGCACAATACAGTAAACAGTAAGAACTCATAAAAACTTCTTAATTCAGAAAAACCATTTTTAAAACATCTTTTAGCAGTTCAAACGAGTGAATAAAAACCAGTATAAAATATAGAAAACACAAAACAGCCTCTCGGGCAAAATACCATTAGAACCAGCCCCTCAGGCTATCTCAAAATCACTCGTATCAGCCCCTCGGGCAACAACATGGAACAATAACAGCCCCTCGGGCTATATCACATCACAAATTGGGTACCCGCACTCACTGGGGGTGTACAGACTCTGGGAGGGGCCCCTTACGGTCCAAGCGCAATAATAAGCCATCTCGCGGCATAATCAACAGGCTCTCAGCCTCATATAAATCACAAGACACCTCATGGCATAATAAATCTGGCCCTCGGCCTCTCATATATCACAATCAGTACCACATGCTGCGGCGTGCAGCCCGATCTCATAGTATCCTCACAACACAAGCCCTCGGCCTTAATCAGTCAGAATCTCACAAGCCACACGGGCAACAGTAAAACACGATGCTCAGACCAAAAATAGCATTTAAAATATTAAAAACGAGTAAAGATGGCTGAGTTGTGGAAACAGTAAAATTTAGCATGACCGAATACAAATACTAAGTCAAAATAGTGAGGAATAGCAGAAAAATCCTGGCACGAGGCCCAAGTATGGCATTCAGCCAAAAACATGATGATAGCAAATAGTTTTCAATCAAATACGCAATTAAACAGACATACGGGATGGACTAAGTCACAATCCCCAACGGTGCACGGCCCCACGCTCGTCATCCAGCGTGTGCGTCACCTTAAAATAGCACAACGATGTGAATTCCGGGGTTCCATACCCTCAAGACAACATTTACAATCATTACTTACCTCTATCCGGTCCAATCTCTAGCCCGCGATGCCTTTGCCTCTAAGGGAACGAAGCCCACTCGAAAATAATCAAATTATGACACAAATCCCGAAATTAACCAAACCCGACCCTCGGGCCCACGTCTCGGAATCCGAAAAAATTAACATCAATGGAACCCTTACTTCCCACGAGTTCATGCATATCAAATACTTCAAAATCCGACCACAAATGGCCCCTCAAATCCCTAGATTTAGGTCTCCAATTCCCAAGCCCTAACTTCTAATTTTCAGGCTTATTTTCCACAATTTCCATGATTAATTAGGTAGAAATCACATTAGAATTGAGTATTAAGTCCATAAATCTTACCTCCAAGTGTTCCTCTCTGATTCCCTCTTCAATCCTCTTCAAAAAACTCTAAAATCGCCCAAAAATGGTGAAACTTAGGCTAAAAGTCGCGGATATGGCCTTTTAAAACATTCTGCCCAGCTGTTCAAAATCCTTAGTAGAGAACGCGGTCAACGCCTCGCGTTCGCGAAGCAAAAACATAAGTTGACCATTTTTCCTTCATCGCGAACGCGACTCCCCGTACGCGAACGCGAAGCCTCAGCCTTCCAACTCATCGAGAACGCGGCTGCCCTCTCGCGAATGCGAAGCTCATTGACCCCAACCCTTCGCGAACGCAGGACTCCCATCGCGAATGCGAAGGCCAAACCTCCTGCCTCTCATCCTAACCCTTCGCGAACGCGAGGTCCCACTCGCGAACGCGAAGGCCAAAAGTCTGCAACACTCACAGCAGATTTTCTGCAATCTTTTCCAACTGGAATTGGTCCGTTCAACCACCCGAAACTCACTCGAGGCCCTCGGGACCTCAACCAAACATGCCAAAGTATCCCATAACATCATTCAAACTTGTTCCAACCTTCGGAACGCTTGAAACAACATCAAAACACCAAATTTGCATCGGATTCAAGCCTAAGAGTTCCAAAAACTCCCAAATTCCGCTTCCGATCAAAAAGTCTATCAAACCACGTCCGAATGACCTGAAATTTTGCGCACACATCCCAAATGACACAACGGACCTACTGCAACTCCCGGAATTCCATTCCGACCCCTATATCAAAATCTCACCTATCAACCGGAAAACGCCAAAAATCCATTTTCGCCAATTCAAGCCTAAAGCTACTCCGGACATCCAAAACACATTCCGATCACACTCCTAAGTCCCAAATCACCTCCCGAAGCTATCCGAATCTTCGGAATTCACATCCGAGCCCTATTTCACAAAAGTCAACATCCGGTTGACTTTTCCAACTTAAGCTTTCTCAAAAGAGACTAAGTGTCTCAAACCTTACCAAAACCTCTCCGAACCCAAGCCAACTAACCCGATAACACATAATACAGCTGAACAAGATAATAAGAAGTAGAAATGAGGGAAACAGGGTGGTAACTCATGAAACGACTGGCCGGGTCGTTACACTTCCGCATTCAGTATGCTATGATATCACATATTTATTCAACCAGCCAGTTGGTTCGCTCGGTCACATGTAGTCAGGCACCGAGTGTCGTGTTACGTCCAGGCCCAGGTTCGGGGCATGACATTAGGGATCCCCGACATAATTGCTATGTGAAAATCCATGTGTGTGGCGTATAGGTGAGGTGACGAGTACCTATGCGCCGCCAAAATTATCTGTTTAGCCTGTTCCCTTTCCCGTTCCTAATATATTGTTTTCCTGTCTTAACTGCTACATGCTTATTGGTGCTTCTATGTTAATTGCTTCTTGTTAGATGTTGTTTTCCTTATTGAAGGTAGTAACTGTTCCGTAGTTTCATTGTGTTGCATTATTGGTTTAAGTTGGTTTATCGGTGGATCATGGTATATGTTGGATGGTCTCGTTGTGTAGTAGTAATTGAGTGAAGTTTCATAAGTGTATAACCTTCTATTTGTATTGGTTTGAGGCATAAATATTGTGGGGGGTTGAGCTGAATTGTGAAATACTTGTTCTTATTGTGTGATTGGTACTGATATGGTGGGATCGGGTTGCACGCTGCAGCAGGAGGAATAAGGGTGAAATGTAATTGTCTGGTGGGATCGGGTTGCACGCTGCAACATGGAGTAATAAGGGTGGACAGGTGGGATCGGGTTGCGCGCTGCAACAGGAGGAATAAGGGTGATATGTGTTGAGGAGTAATAAGGGTGGACAGGTGGGATCGGGTTGCACGCCGCAACAAGGAGGAACAAGGGTGAATATTGATACTGTTGTTGTTTATATGTTGGGATCGAGATGCACACCGCATCAGTTGTTATTATGTTTTCATTTCTGTTGAGGCCCATTACTGTGATGTTGAAACACCCTTAAGGATTGGTTATAGCTAAATACTAGTAGGACATCTGGGTTCCGAGATCATTTAATGCCAGTTATTACTTTATTACATTCTGTATTTCCTTTCTGTTTAGTATTAACTGTTGCAGGTTGTATGTGTTGTATGCCCCACCGTAGCCTCGTCACTACTTCGCCGAGGTTAGGCTCGGCATTTACCAGTACATGGGGTCGGTTGTACTAATACTGCACTCTGCACTTTCTGTGTAGATTTTGGAGCTAGTGGCTGATCGTGAGGTTGGTTGCTATCACTGCTTTCCGGAGACCCAAGGTAGTCCCGCAGGCGTCCACAGGCCCTGGCGTCCCCTTCTATCCTACTTAATTTTTGTTTTATCTACTTTCGAGACAGATGTAAACTTTTCGTTCAAACCATTATTTGTAGTATTCGTAGACTGTTCGTGAGTTGTGACACCAGTTCTGCGTGGAATTTATTACAGTTTTGTTATTAATATAAAGATAATCTTTTAAACCGTGTTCTTCTGCATTTATTTTCGCTGGTTTATTTTTTTTAATTTTAATTGTTAAAAGATAAACGAAAAAGGTGAAATAGTCTGTAATGTTGTCTTGCCTAGCGAGTACAATGTTAGGCCCCATCACGGTCCCGACGGTGGGAAATTCGGGTCGTGACATATTGACCCTAAGTGGATCAGGCAAATAACTCCAGATGTTCCCCGATGAGATGTGAGCCCTAGTGACAATATATTACGTAAGAGGTTTCAAGTTATAAATGGTAGATCAAGATCAACATTAAGGAGAATCAACAATAGAGGGATAAAAGTTCCAAAGTACGAGATGAGATTTGGTTGGCATTCTTAAGATGAACAGTAATGAGAAAGAATTAAAGGACATATATTTATACATATAGGATAAGCAGCGAGAGAGTAACTTGGAGTTTGGTAGTAGACCTCGGTAATAATAAATCTAAGTAAGTGTTATGGTATAGTATGACCTACCTAGATGCACTAAGGCCATAAGGATAGATATACGAGGCTGTGAAGCAAGATATAGCAATAGTCGTAAGTTCGACAAAGTACCAAGCGAAGGACTTCAGTATACCTATAGATGCCTAGAGGGACAACTTGCCGTAGTTCTGTATATGTTCCCAAAGTGAGGCCTAGAGATTGGCTAAAAGTTGGAGGAAAAGGACATAAGAGTTGCATAGGCGCACATACAAGGACAAAGTCGTACATGCTGCATGGCATAAGGTCGCAACAGTTATGAGATTGGAAGAATTCTGACAATAAGTCATGGTGTGAGAAAGAGGCCTAAAGGGGGGAATGCCCTGGCCTTCGGATTTATTGACAAAACAGTTGCCTATATGTCAAGGACAATACTAGATTATTTGTAAGAGCTATAAGTTATGAGACTAATAAGCGCATCAGTCAACATTCGATGACGAATGTTCCAAAGGGGGGAATGATGTTACACCCCATAGTTTTGTACGTGAGAATACGTCGTAAGTCAATTGATGTAAGCTCACAAATGAGATCATCTTTGAAAGAATATAAAGTAATTTAATCATGTTACCTCTAAGGTTACAAATATTGAGGATCATGAATAACAAGTACAAAGAGGGTTCAGAAGCTAAGGAATTGAAGAAAACAATGTTTCATCGAAAGTCGACAAGCTGGAAATGTTATAACATGTACTTTTGGGGTGAGATCAGGGTTGTCACGACCCTAAACCCAAACCCGGTCGTGATGGCGTCCCTCGTGAAGACAAGGCCAGCCGACACACTTCCAATTCACTTTAAGCATTTAAAATAATAAATACCAAGTCTTTAATAGAAATAAGATCCCAAAATAACAGTATAAGTGGCGGAAGTAAAAACCAACACAGCCCAACATCGGGGTGTCACCAGTCATGAGCATCTAAAACAATACTAGAAGTTTGAAGTCTAATCCACTACTACATAACTGAATCAAAAGAACTAAGATAGAGGGAGAATGCACTGGGCTGCGAATCGCCAAGCAGCTACCTAGTAAATCTCCGAAGACCTGCTGGAACTATCAACCCTCAGGAGCAGGACCTGTAGCGCTCGAATCTGCACACAAGGGTGCAGGGAGTAAAGTGAGTACTCCAACTCAGTGAGTAATAAAAATAAATGAAGACTGAGCGATATAAAATCACGTAAGACACAACATTAAGCTAAAAGAAGCATAACAAAAATCCATAAGTATAATTAAGTAGTGAAATCTCATAAACATCCCTTAAACGGTTAAACAATATACAGGAAAAACAACTAAAAAGAGTAAACACATAATAACTGCCCCTCGGGCACAGTAACAACAGAATCAGCCCCTCGGGCTATGTCATAGAACAATACCAGCCCCTCGGGCTATGTCTCATATCACAATGGGTACCCGCGCTCACTGGGGGTGTACAGACTCCGGGAGGGGCCCCTTACGGCCCAAGCGCAATATCAAGCCATCTTGTGGTATCATAAACAGGCTCTCGGCCTCATATCAATCTCAAGCTACCTCGTGGCGTACAATCTCAGGCCCTCGGCCTCATTAGCATAATCACAAGCCACCTCGTGGCGTACAATCTTAGGCCCTCGGCCACATTATCATAATCAGTATATCACTGCTGCAGCGTGCAGCCCGACCCAAAAGTATCCTCACAATACAGGCCCTCAGCCTTACTCAGTCAGAATCTCATAAGCCCCTCGGGCAACAGTAAAATATGAAGCTCAGCTCAAAAATATCTTTGAAAATATCAATTAATGTTTTTAAAACAGAAATAACATAGCTGAGTTCTTAAAATAGTAAAAATATAGCATGACTGAGCACCAGTATAAAATCAAACAGTGAGGAAAATATCATTTAAAATTCCCTAAGAGTTCAAACAGTTGGCACGAAGCCCACATATGGCATTTAGCCTAAAATATAATAATATCAAACAATTAGCTATCAAATACGCAGTAAAACAGTCATTCGGGATGGACTAAGCCATAATCCCCAACGGTGCACGACCCCACGCCCGTCATCTAGCGTGTGTGTCACCTCAACATAGCCGAACGCTGTGAAATTCCGGGGTTTCATACCCTCAGGACAACATTTAAGATCATTACTCACCTCGAACTAGCCCGAAAAGCTACTCTGCAACACGCTCGCCTCTCGACCCAACTTCCGAGTGCTCCAAATCTACCAAGTTCAGATTTTTTATCATCAAATTATGCTAAACGAATGAATTTCAATTGAAAAATATCGATTTTAAGCACAAAACCTGAAATCAGTCAAAACCTGACCCTCGGGCCCGCGTCCTTTATTTTGCTTAACTTTATACCAAAATATTCTTCATCATCTCACGAATCCGTACATATAAAGAACTCAAAAATCGGAGTTTGTTTGACCCCTCAAATCATCCCTAGAAGGTCTCATAATCTCAAGCCCTAACTCCACCTTTTTCTATTGATTTTCATGTCTAAATCCAGCTAAGATCACATATTTAACTCAAAAATAGGAAGAAATCACTTACCTAGTGTTGTTTGGTGAAAATTCCTCCTTGAGCTCTCCAAAATCGTCCAAGCCAAATGAAAGAAATGGGCTAAAACTCGTGTTTAAAACAATCTGCCCAGGCTTCATCGAGTTGTACCTTGCGCTGTGCGGGTTGTACATCCTCTTACCATTTCCCCTGCTGTACACCTTCTGTTAAAACGCCCATAACTCCTTGTGGAAATATCCAAATGACAAACGGTTTGAAGATTTAGAAACTAAACTCGAAGATCTTTCATTTGATAGGTTGTACACCGTATAAACCTTTATATATTCCGAGATATGAGCGTCAAAAGTCGGCCCCATGCATCAGAAAATTCTGTCGAAACTGCTCCACCAGCCATCTTCAATCAATCATAACTTTCTCATAAGATGTCCAAATCATGAATGGCTTAACTTTCTGGAAACTAGAATGTAAGGGCTACAACTTTCATGTTTTGCAATTTTTCTGATTCCTTATTGTCATGACCCTAAACCCAGACCCGTTCGTGATGGCGCCTCTCGTGAAGACAAGGCCAGCCGACACATTTCCAATCCAGTCTTAAGCAATTAAGCAATAAGCATTACGTCTAAAACATGATCTAAACTCAGAAGTAACAATGACAATACAAAACAATTCGCGGAATACAACCCAACTCAGCCCGATACCGGGGTGTCACTAGTCATGAGCATCTACTAAGTCTAAATACAACAAACAAAGACCGAAATGTACTCAATACAGTCTAATAGAATGAAGAGAGAGAAAGCAGTGTTGCGAACGCCGTCAGCTACCTTGCTAAACTCCGACGAATCTGCCTCCGATCGATCAATACCCGCTACCGGGTCCAGAAAATACCTAAATCTGCACACAAGGTGCAGGAAGTAAAGTGAGTACTCCAACTCAGTGAGTAATAATCATAACTAAAGTCTGAATGGTAAGAAATCACGAAAAGTGCATCAACATGCTATATAGAAGCAATTCAAAAACCAGTAAGAAAGCCATGAAGCTGCAAAATCCCTTAAAAGATCTTAGCTCAGTTTAAACTTCTTTGAAAATGACTTTTTCAACAGTTGCGCAAATGAATGCAGAGCAACTAGTGCAGATAAGCACAGAAATCCGCCCCTCGGGCACAAATATACAATTAAGCAGGTAAATGATAGGCAAATAAGAAAGATAAGCACATAAGGTTCGCCCATCGGGCACAATGTCAACAAATCCGCCCCTCGGGCAATATCTCAGATCAGTACTGGCCCCTTGGGCAATCACATAGAACAATACCAGCCCCTCGGGCAATCACATAGAACCATACCAGCCCCTCAGGCTATATCGCACATCACAATGGGTACCCGCGCTCACTGGGGGTGTGCAGACTCCTCGAGGGGCCCCTTACGGCCCAAGCGCAATAATAATCCATCTCGTGGCATCAAATCTAGGCCCTCGGCCACATATCAATCAAGCCAGCTTGTGGCGTACATATCTCAGGCCCTCGGCCTCAAATCAGTATCAGTGTATCACCGTTGTGCCGTGCAGCCCGACCCAAAAGATATCCTCACAACACAAGCCCTCGGTCTTACTTAGTCAAAGATCACATAAGCCTCTCGGGCAACAGTAAAACAGTGTTTCTCAGCCCAAAACATCATTTAAATATCATTTGAGTATTAAAACTGAGTGAACATGGCTGAGTTTTGAAAACAGTGGAAAATAACATGACTGAGTTCAAGTATAAAGTCAAAACAGTGAGGAAATATCAACAAAGATCCCCGAAGGGTTCAAATAGTTGGCACGAAGCCCAAATATGGCATTCAGCCCAAATAATGATGATAACAAATAGATTTCAGTCAAATACGAGGTAAAATCATCAATCCGGGCAGACCAAGTCTCAGTCCTCAATAGTGCACGACCCCACGCTCGTCATCGAGCGTGTGCCTCACCTCAATATAGCACTACGATGTGCAATCTGGGGTTTCAACCCTCAGAACATCATTTACAATCATTACTCACCTCGATCCGGTCCAAACTCTAGTCCGCGATGCCTTTGCCCGCGCGAATCGACCTCCGGATGCTCCAAATCTAGCCACAATCAGAATGTAATCATCAAAATATGCTAAGGGAACAAAGCCCACTTGAAAATATCCAATTTGCATAAAAAATCCCGAAATTGCTCAAACCCGGCTCCCGGGCCCACGTCTCGAAATTTAGAAATTTTTACACCAATAGATTCCTTATCTTCCCACGAGTTCATACATATCAAAAGTTCTCAAATCCGACCCCAAATGGTCCTTCAAATCCCCAATCAAAAGTCTAAATTTCCAAGCCCTAGTTCTTCACCTTTTGGCTTATTTTTCATGATTTAATAGGTGGAATTCACATAATAATCGAGTTTTATGTCCAAGAATCTTACCTCAAAGTTATTCCCCTTGAATCCCTCTTCAGCCTCCTTCAAAAAGCTCCAAAAACGATCAACAATGGAAGAAATAAACTCCACCTTCGCGGACAAAACGACCCTTAAAACATTCTGCCCACGCCTTAATTTCCTTCTTCGCGAACGCGGTCAAACCATCGCGTTCGCGAAGCACAAACTTACCTTGAACAACTTTCCTCTTACGCGAACGCGATGGTTCCTCAGACTTACTATTCGCGAACGCGCTCCCTCTGCCGCGAACGCGATGAACAACTTGACCTCAAACCCAGCTGACCCAATTCCTCTACGCGATCGCGAAGCCCTTCTCGCGAACGCGATGCATCACTTCCTAATCCTCCGCGAACGCGATGCCCATATCGCGAACGCGAAGGCTAATCTTCCACAGACCTCCACTGACTCTTCGCGAACGCGATGGTCCACTCGCGAACGCGAAGAGTAAAAACCTGCAACAGCTGAACCTGCAACTTCTGCAATTTTCCAACTTCAAAATGATTCGATTGACCACCTGAAACACCTGAGGCCCCCCGGACCTCAACCAAAGGCACGAACACATCCTAATACCTTATTCAAACTTGTTCCGATCATCAAAACATCTCAAACAACATCAAATCAACCGAAACACATCGGATTCAAGCCTAAGTTTCTAAAATCTTCCAAATTTCGCTTTTGATAAAAAACCCAACCAAACCACGTCCGAATGACCTGAAATTTTGCACACACATCCCAAATGACATAACAAAACTACTGCAACTTCCAGAATTCCATTTTGACCTCTGTATCAAAATCTCACCTATCAACCGGAAAATGCCGAAATCTTAATTTTACCAATTCAAGCCTGAACCTTCCCCGGACTTCCAAAATGCATTCTGATCACGCTCGTAAGCCCCAAATCACCTAACGGAGCTAACCAAATCATAAAAATTCCTATCCGAGATCATATACAAACAAGTCAAATCTTGGTCAAACCTTTCAAATTTCTAGCTTCAAACTGAGAACTGTTCTTCCAAATTCGTTCTGATTACCCTGAAAGTCAAAACCAACAATTAACATAAGTCTCAATACATCATACGGGGCAGGTCATGCCCGAGAACTGGCGAGAAAAGTGCAAAAGATCTAAACGACTGATCGGGTCGTTACATCCTCCCCTACTTAAACATATGTTTGTCCTCGAACGTGCCTAGAGTTGCTCCAAGAGCCAACCAATTGCTGAATAGCCTTACCATGCATATACAAGGGTGATACTACGTCACCCTATCTCATATAGGTCCGATAACACAATGTAACTGAAATTTCGCAATCCAACCTAGCCCATAAACCTTAGAACTAGATTTCTACTTCTCAATATTATCTACAAGATTAGAATCTCACATTTACACTCTGAATAAGCCCGAACAAGCTGTAACAAGCCATACCTCCAACCTCAGATGCAATTACATGATATACCATATAGCTCAAACTCTTGTAACGATAACTTCTGATCACATCAGTTGCTCAGAACAACCGAATATCGATCATAAACCTCTTATCAAATAAAGCCTCATTCTAACACTTTTGTATACCGCCAATGATGAATAAAACATGTAGAAAGTCATAACCATTCCTCATATCAACCAATCATGGAGCTCCCTCTCCGTCGGCAAGGACCATAGCAAATTTCTGAGCCGAACATTGATATTATCCTTCCAACATACTGAAACCGAATCCGTTTGTATTCATTCTAGATCCCAACGATCTCATCTAATCCAACACAACTACTCTAGTGATATGACACATCAATACGATCTAAAGCCGCAACTCGTGCAACCCGTGCACCGATAAGCAACAACACGAACATACTCAAATCGCGAAAATGACTCAAATGAGAGAGCTGCGCTGCAAGCTCACCAGTACCACCACACACAATGCTGAGAACCCATCACACATCATAGAAATAGAACACACGAATCTAACTCAAAGGGTCATACCCCCACATAACATCGCTGCAATGCGCGACCCTATCCAACACTGGTCCACATGAAACACCTCAAGTCATTATGCTCAAAATCGACAACCGCGCACAATTTGATGTCTAGAACCAAAGCAAATCATCATAACCACGGCGAAGCAATTGACATAACATTACACATACCCGAAGGGACACAACCGATACGCCGTCTGTCGAGCAATACCCAATACTCTTCTCGCTCGAGTTACAATACGAACCCCAAAAGAACCGCACCACATGTGCCTATAACCAACAAATCATAGCACCTCTTAACATAGAAAAGTAACCCATAGATCACCTCAGAACACTAATAGCTCAGTAACAACCGAATCAACACATCTCTCACCAATAGAAACTCAAGTCAACAAAACCGTCTCGATGCAGAACACACATCCATATAGGTCTACTAATGAACCCCTTATCAAGGAGTTCCTGAAGTTATTCCTTCAACTCCTTTAACCCCGCCGGTGCCATATGCTACGGTGCTCGACACCAAATCAATACCAAAATCAACAACCTCGTCCGGCAACATGCCCAGCCACAAGAAACACATCGGAAAAGTCCCTCACTACCGGAGCTGAATCAATGGTAGGAGTCTCTACACTGACATCCATCACGAAAGCCCAAATAAGAAAGACAATCCTTCCCAGCCATCCGCTGGGTCTTCGAAATATAAAACCACCCTACTAAGTACATAATCCATCGAACCTCGCCACTCAATCCGTGGCATTCCCGGCATAGCCGACATTGCCTCCTTAGCGCAATAGTCCAGAATAACACAACACAAAGACAACCAGTCTACACCCAATATTACATCCAAAATCTAACATACCAAGCAGCAAAGATCCACTCGGGTCTCCAAACCCCGATAGTCAGTAAGCAGTCCGATACCCACGACCCACAACCACAACATAACCTGAATATGAGAACCCCCAATCTCCAACTCCGTACAGCACACGAATCACCATATCTGATCCCGATTCCACTGTCCGAGTATACAACACACCTCTAATACCCAATCATTCCCACGAGAGATACTCTTATGATTCTTTCGTACCACCAAGCAAACCTGAGTGTCAGTAGTCGATCCAACAAGAAAGTGCCGCAATACTAATGAAGTACCATCAACTTAATCACATTGCCTTTTTCTGAAACATATACCCTCGTCAAATCACCCCAATTAGCAATACCATTTCCTTAATCATCTGAAGATCATTCCCCTAATCATCTGAAGCTCATTTCTCTAATTATCTGAAATTGCCCGTGCTGCCTAAGAATTTTATGACCTTCCGTTCAGAACTGAACCGTAACCTTACACACGCAAATCTCAATCCTCCACAACATACCGCATATACCATACCATCTTAGGATAACATGAGAACTTCATCTCCTTTCCGAGCCACAAACATCTACGTACTCAACTAGTCAAGAACTTTCCATTAATCCTACCTAGAAGAAAAATCACTACACATCCTATGCTTCTCACGCTCGCCGAAAATATACACCTCTAACCGTGGTAGAAACCATGAAGGACTCTCCGTATTCCACTTGCACAAAATTAAACCATCAGGACTGAATCCTTCTGACTCAACCAAGCTACGCAGGCCATTAAGACCCAAGAGAATTGTTGCGAAACACCTGTATAAACTCATTACCTCATAAGCATCCAAAGAACTAATCATATCCTTACCATACCGATTCGGCCTACTACCAAGCTATCCCATCTATCCAAGTTCCTTCTGATTTACCTTCAACTTGATACTCCTTTTTGCTATAGCACCAGAGTTCCTCAACCCAGACTCACCATACGAGACCCAAGCATAAAACCACGCCGTCCAAGGCTCATAAGCCGCTGGATACTCTCTTAAATATTCCCAAAAGCACCGTGTTCAGAATACCTACCCCGAAGAAACTTCTTGCGATTCTGGAACCATTACCTTCCTAATACCGACATAAGAATCCCCATAATGGATATAGAAATATCACAAGTCTTGACACCATCCAATGCAAACCTTAGTTTCTAGCCAAATTATACACCTGAAAATCTCCAATTATTACATAAAAAACCTTGAACGCATTATTACCATTCTCTAGAGTCATCCACTCTACTCAAGATTCAATTAGCCTGATCAAATAAACCGAACAACCCGTGCCTCATTAGCACTCCGACACCGCAGAATGTAACCTCATCCCAATACAACCAAGCAACTTCCTGCTCTATGCACTGAGCATCCCTTACCAACAACAACTCAAGCCATTCCCCGATTCTCATACACCCATAAAGCATAACATAACCTTTATTAGAATTTCCTTTACTCGAGCCATAACTGATTCACAAATACGCCTCGAACTGGAACCATCATAGCACATAACCGTGCAATAAACTATTTAATAGCAGACTCCCCCACTTGGCTTGAAGCCATAGATCAAAATGCACCATAACTCATAATGAATATACTCTGTTACTGCCATACTTCCGTAGTGAGGTTAAACTCAATCCTTCATAAGCTCGTGAAACACAGACCATTTGGTACTTTAAATCTTCTGCAGATCTCGCATTCACCCTCGCAACAGTTAAACCCACTCTCTTAAGCGACCCAAATTCAAATTACAACATATATCTTTTACTTGAAATTGAGATCTTCTAACAGACAACATAAGGATCGCACAAATTCAGAACATTCCGCAGGAGATAACCCACCTGATTTGCCTCCAACTAATATTTCTGTATACCTTCCACCGACATAAACTTTACGCAGTCACTTAGTCTTCCTGAACTCATACCGCAACATGAAATTTACTTCACTCCCAACTAGAAAACAGGAAAAGATTCTTCACGCACCCCTAACTCGGGGCTATACCTCAAATCAAGATGGAAATCAGGTACCTCATAGTTCATCCATCCTCCAGCAGACCCTTCTGGTTGCTTCTAAATCATATGAATACATCTCGCAGTACATCACCCTCATCACGTACTATCCAGTCATTACTTCCCTTAATAGGGACACAACAGAACACCTAGATCCAGAAACACGTGCTCACGCAATCAACACCTCGATGCTCAAGCTATAGGCAAAAATTCGGCCTCGAGTCCTCCAGGCTGGCCCAACATCAGCACATAGAGATCACATCTCGCCCCTCAATCAGGGAATCACAAGCCATCGATGCACATCTGATACTGAGCGCTTGTTCGCGTAGACGAATGCGTGGAAGGAGTTCAAAGAGTTATATTTCAAACTGAATCAAGGACGCACGATTAGAACTTCAAGAATATGGAGTTTTTCTAAAGGTTCTGCAGCCTCTCGAGGATAAATACAGACGTCTCCGTACCGATCAACGAGACTCTACTAAACTTGCTCATGACTCGTGAGACCTATGTAACCTAGGCTCTGATACCAACTTGTCACGACCCTAAACCCAGACCCGGTCGTGATGGCGCCTCTCGTGAAGACAAGGCCAGCCGACACATTTCCAATCCAGTCTTTAAGCAATTAAACAATAAGCATTACATCTAAAACATGATATAAACTCAGAAGTAACAATGACAATACAAAACAATTTGCGGAATACAACCCAACTCAGCCCGATACCGGGGTGTCACTAGTCATGAGCATCTACTATGTCTAAATACAACTAACAAAGTCTGAAATGTACTCAGTACAATCTAATAGAATGAAGAGAGAGAAAGCAGTGCTGTGAACGCCGACAGCTACCTTGCTAAACTCCGACGACTCTGCCTCCGATCAATCAATACCCGCTACCGGGTCCAAAAAATACCTAAATCTGCACACAAGGTGCAGGGAGTAAAGTGAGTACTCCAACTCATTGAGTAATAATCATAACTAAAGTCTGAATGGTAAGAAATCACAAAAAGTGCATCAACATGCTATATAGAAGCAGTTCAAAAACCAGTAAGAAAGCCATGAAGCTGCAACATCCCTTAAAACATCTTAGCTCAGTTTAAACTTCTTTGAAAATGACTTTTTCAACAGTTGCGCAAATGAATGCAAAACAACTAGTGCAGATAAGCACAGAAATCCGCCCCTCGGGCACAAATACACAATTAAGCAGGTAAACGACAGGCAAATAAGAAAGATAAGCACATAAGGTTCGCCCCTCGGGCACAATGTCAACAAATCCGCCCCTCGGGAAAAATCTCAAATCAGTACTAGCCCCTCGGGCAATCACATAGAACAATACCAGCCCCTCGGGCAATCACATAGAACCATACCAGCCCCTCGGGCTATATCTCACATCACAATGAGTACCCGCGCTCTCTGGGGGTGTGCAGACTCCTGGAGGGGCCCCTTACGGCCCAAGCGCAATTACAAGCCATCTCATGGCATCAAATCTAAGCCCTCGGCCTCATATCAATCAAGCCACCTCGTGGCGTACATATCTTAGGCCCTCAGCCTCAAATAAGTATTAGTGTATCACCGCTGCGGCGTGCAGTCCGACCCAAAAGATATCCTTACAACATAGGCCCTCGGCCTTACTCAGTCAAAGATCACATAATCGTCTCGGGCAACAGTAAAACAGTGTTTCTCAGCCCAAAACATCATTTAAGTATCATTTGAGTATTAAAACTGAGTGAACATGGCTGAGTTTTGAAACAGTGGAAAATAACATGACTGAGTTCAAGTATAAAATCAAAACAGTGAGGAAATATCAACAAAGATCCCCGAAGGGTTCAAATAGTTGACACGAAGCCCAAATATGGCATTCAGCCAAAATAATGATGATAACAAATCGATTTCAGTCAAATACGCGGTAAAATCATCAATCGGGCGGACCAAGTCCCAGTCCCCAATAGTGCACGACCTCACGCTCGTCATCAAGCATGTGCCTCACCTTAATATAGCACTGCGAGGTGCAATCCGGGATTTCAAACCCTCAGAACATCATTTACAATCATTACTCACCTCGATCCGGTCCAAACTCTAGCCCGCAATGCCTTTGCCCGCACGAATCGACCTCCGGGTGCTCCAAATCTAGCCACAATCAGAACGTAATCATCAAAATATGCTAAGGGAACAAAGCCCACTCGAAAATATCCAATTTGAATCAAAAATCCCGAAATTGCTCAAACTCGGCCCCCAGGCACACGTCTCGAAATTTAGAAATTTTTACACCAATAGATTCCTTATCTTCCAACGAGTTCATACATATCAAAAGTTCTCAAATCCGACCCGAAATGGTCCTTCAAATCCCCAATCAAAAGTCTAAATTTCCAAGCCCTAGTTCTTCACCGTTTGGCTTAATTTTCATGATTTACTAGGTGGAATTCACATAATAATCGAGTTTTAAGTCCAAGAATCTTACCTCAAAGTGATTCCCCTTGAATCTCTCTTCAATCTCTTTATAAAAGCTCCAAAAACGACCAACAATGGAAGAAATAAACTCCACATTCGCGGACAAAACGACCCTTAAAACATTCTGCCCAGGCCTTAATTTCCTTCTTCGCGAACGCAGTAAAACCATCGTGTTCGCGAAGCACAAACTTACCTTGACTAACTTTCCTCTTACGCGAACGCGACATGACCATCGCAAATGCGATGTTTCCTCAGACTTACTCTTTGAGAACGCGCTCCCTCTACCGCGAACGCGATGAACAACTTGACCTCAAACCCAGCTGACCCAATTCCTCTATGCGATCGCGAAGCCCTTCTCGCGAACGCGATGCATCACTTCCCAATCTTCTGCGAATGTGATGCCCATCTCGCGAACGCGAAGGCTAATCTTCCACAGACCTCCACTGGCTCTTCGCGAACGCGATGGTCCACTTGCGAACGTGAAGAGTAAAAACCTGCAATAGCTGAACCTGCAACTTCTGCATTTTCCAACTTCAAAATGATCCGATTGACCACCCGAAACTCACCCGAGGCCCCCACGACCTCAACCAAAGGCACGAACACATCCTAATACCTTATTCAAACTTGTTCCAATCATCAAAACACCTCAAACAACATCAAATCAACCGAAACACGTCGGATTCAAGCCTAAGTTTCTAAAATCTTCCAAATTCCGCTTTTGATAAAAAACCCAACCAAACCTTGTTCGAATGACCTGAAATTTTGCACACACATCCCAAATGACATAACAAACTGCAACTTCCGGAATTCCATTCCGACGTCTATATCAGAATCTCACTTATCAAACAAAAAAAGCCGAAATCTTAATTTCGCCAATTCAAGCCTGAACCTTCCCCGGACTTCCAAAATGCATTCTGATCACGCTCCTAAGCCCCAAATCACTTAACAGAGCTAACCAAATCATAAAAATTCCGATCTGAGATCATGTACAAACAAGTCAAATCTTGGTCAAACCTTTCAAATTTCTAGCTTCAAACTGAGAACTGTTATTTCAAATTCATTACGATTACCCTGAAAGTCAAAACCAACAATTTACATAAGTCTCAATACATCATAAGGGGCAGGTCATACCCGAGAACTGGCGAGCAAAGTTCAAAAGCTCTAAATGACCGGTCGGGTCGTTAAACTTATAAATTGCAAGATATGAGCTTCCAAACTCGACTCCTCGCATCAGAAATTTTCTGGTGAACAGCTGAAGCTCAAAAATCTGCAACTTTTCCAAAGCATCAAATAGTCCGTTTAACCACCCGAAACTCACCCAAGGCCACCGGGACCTCAACCAAACATGCCAACATATCCCATAACATCATTCAAACTTGTTCCAACCTTCGGAACGCTCAAAACAACATCACAACACCAATTTCGCATCGGATTCAAGCCTAAGAATTTCAAAATCTTCTAGATTACGCTTTTGATAAAAAACCCAACCAAACCACATCCGAATGACCTGAAAGTTTGCACACACATCCCAACTGACACAACGGAACTACTGCAACTCTTGGAATTCCATTCCGACCCCTATATCAAAATCTTACCTATCAACCGGAAAACGCCAAAAACTCAATTTCGCCAATTCAAGCCTAATTCTACTCCGGACCTCCAAAACACCTTCCGATCACGCCCCTAAGTCATAAATCACCTAACAGAGCTAACCAAATCATAAAAATTCCAATCCGAGGTCATTTACAAACAAGTCAAATCCTGGTCAAACCTTTCAAATTTCAAGCTTCAAACTGAGAAGTGTTCTTCCAAATTCATTCTGATCACCCTGAAAACCAAAACCAACGATTTACATAAGTCATAATTCACTACACGGGGCAAGTCATGCCCGAGAACTGGCGAGCAAAGTGCAAAAGCTCAAAACGACCGGTCAGGTCGTTACATCCTCCCCCACTTAAACATACGTTCGTCCTCGAATGTGCCTAGAGTTGTTCCAAAAGCCTACCAATCGCCGAATAACCTTACCACGCGTATACCCGGGGGTGATCCATGTTACCCTATGTCACATAGGTCCGATAATACGATATAACGGAAATTTCACAATCCAACCTAGCCCTTAAACCTTAGAACCACATTTCCACTTCTGAAATCTTCAATACGATCAGAATCTCACATTTATACTGTGAATAAGTCCGAACAAGCTGTAACAAACCATATCTGTAACCTTAGGTGCAATTACATGATATACCACATAACTCAAACACTGGTAGCGATAACGTCTAATCACAGCAGCTGCACACAACAACCGAATATCACTAGAAAACCTCTTATCAACTAAAGTCTCATTCTGTCACTTTCATATACTGCCAATGATAAATGAAACACGCAATAAGCCATAACCATTTCTCAGATCAACCATTCATGAAGCCACTTCTCCGTTCGCAAAGACCATAGCAAATTTCTGAGCCAAACTTCGATATTATCCTTCCAACATGCTGAAATCCAATCAGTTTGTACTCATTTCAGATCCCGACGATCTCATCTAATCCAACACCACTACTCTGGTGACATGACACATCAATACAATCTAAAGCCACAACTGGTTTAATCCGTGCACCAATAAACAACAATCTGAATGTACTCCAATCATGAAGACGACTCGAAAGAAAGGGATGTACCACTAACTCACCAGTACCACCACAACAAAATCCTGAGAACCCATCACACGTCGTAGAAACAGAATACGCGAATCTAACCCGAAGGGTCATACCTCCACATAAATTCTCTGCAATGCGCGACCCTATCCAAACACTGGTCCACATGAAACACCTCAAGTCACTATGCTCGAAATCGACAACCACGCGCAATTTGATGTCTGGAACCAAAGCAAATTATCATACCCACGGTGAAGCAAATAACATACACCACACAAACCCGAAAGGACATACCGATATCCATTCACCGAGCAACACCCAATTACTCTCCCCGCTCGACTTCCACTATGAAACCCCAATAGAACCGCACCATATGTGCCTATAACCAACAAATCATAACGCCTCGCAACACAGAAAGGTAACTCATAGTTCTTCCCAGATTACTGATAAGATCAATAACAATCGAATCAACACATCCCTCAACATTACAACTCGGAGCCAACCAAGCCGACTCAAGTTAGAACACACATCCACATTGGCCTGCCCACGAACCCCTTATCAAGGAAACCCTAAAGCTGCTCCTTCAACTCCTTTAACTCTGCCGGTGCCATACGATATGGTGCCCGGCACCAAATAAATACCAAAATCAACAACCCGGTCCGGCGACATGCCTGACAGCAGGAAACACATCTGGAAGAATTCCTCATCACCGAAACTGAATCAATGGTAGGAGTCTCTGCACTAACATCCATCCCGAAAACCCAAGTAAGAAAAACAGTCCTTCCCAGCCATCCGCTGAATCTTCGAAATCTAAAACCACCCTACTAGACCATAATATGTCGAACTTTGCCACTCAGTCCGTGGCATTCTTGGCATAGCCAACATCGTCGCCTTAGCGCAATAGTCCAGAATAATACGACACGGAGACAACCAGTCTATAC
Source organism: Nicotiana attenuata (assembly GCF_001879085.1). Lineage (NCBI taxonomy): Eukaryota > Viridiplantae > Streptophyta > Magnoliopsida > Solanales > Solanaceae > Nicotiana > Nicotiana attenuata. Next base: position 158,229 of record NW_017670970.1, read on the forward strand.
CCAATATCCCTCAAATCCTAACTTACCTAGCAGCAAAAGATCCACTCGGGTCTCCAAACCTCGATAGTCACTACACAGTGCCAATACACGCGACCCAGAACCACAACATAACCTGTTTATGAGAACTCCCAATCTCCAACTCCATATAGCACACGAATCACCATATCCAATCCCAATTCCAATCGCCAAGTCATACTTTACCCGATTGCATTTTATTGGAATTGAGATAATACCCCAGAGAAATTTGACTTTACTTTTTTGTTTCCGAAGTAACTCTCATCAACTAGCACTAGTTTGAGGTGAACTAGCACTAGTTTGATGTCAACCTTTAGGAGTAATTCATCAAATTGGTTAAATCTAAAATAATAACTACCGTGGGCACGATAACTGGTACACCAGAGGTGCGTCCTTCCCGGTCCTCTCGTACTAGGGAAAGGTCCAAACTTTTTGTTGCCGTTGGAAAAAGAATAAGTCCCGCTCCTATTAACATAGGGACTGGAAGTGGAATGAAAGGTATGATCCACGCATATTCATATGTCTGTTCCATAAAAAAGTTTTGAATTCTTAATTAATTGTTTCCGATTCACCGGATCGTTCTAGTGCTCGAAAATAATATTCCAAAGCTTTCGTATGTTCTCCATTACTTGTGTGGATAAGCCCTATATTATAGAGTATATAACTTCGATCATAGGGATCAATTCCGAGTATACAACACACCTCTAATACCCAATCATTCCCATGAGAGATACTCTTATGATTCTTCCGTGCCACCCAGCAAACCTGAATATCAGCAGTCGATCCAACAAGAAAGTGCCGCAATACTACCGAAGCACCCTCGACTTAATCACATTGCCTTTTTCTGAAACATATACCCTCGTCAAATCACCCCAATTAGCAATACCATTTTCTTAATCATCTGAAGATCATTTCCCTAATCATCTGAAGCTCATTTCTCTATTTATCTGAAGCTGCCCGCTGCCTAAGAGTTTTGTGACCTTCCTTTCAGAACTGAACCGTAACCTTGCACACGCAAATCTCAATCCTCCATAACATACTGCATATACCATACCATCCTAGGATAACATGAGAACTTCATCTCCCTTCCGAGCCACAAACATCTACGTACTCAACTAGTCAAGAACTTCCCATTATCCCACCTAGAATAAAATCATTACACATCCCATGCTCTTCACGCCAGCAGAAAATGTACCTTTCTAACCGTGGTAGAAATTATCAAGAACTCTACGAATCCCCTTTGCACAAAACCGAACCATCAGGACTGACTCATTGTAACTCAACCAAGGTACACAAGCCATCAAAACCTAAGAGCATTGCCACGAAACACCTGTGGAAACCCACCACTTCATAAGTACCCAAGAGCCGATCATATCCATTACCATGCCGATCCGTCCTACCACCAAGCTATCCCATCTATCCGAGTTTCTTCTGATTTACCTTCAACTTGATACTCCTTCTTTCTATAACACCACAATTCCTCAACCCAAACTTACCACACGAGACCCAATCATTAAACCACACCGTCTAAGGCTAACAAGCCGCTGAGTACTCTCTTAAATGTTTCCAAAAGCACATCGTTCAATACCTACCCCGAAGAGACTTCTTGTGAATCTGGAACCATTACCTTCCTAATATCGATATAAGAATCCCCTAATTGATATAGAAATGAAACAAGTCTTGACACCCTCCAATGCAAACCTCAGTTTCTAGCCAAATTATACACCTGAAAATCTCCAATTATTACATGTAAAACCTTGAACGCATTAGGACCATTCTCTAGAGTCATCCACTCTACTCAAGCTTCAATTAGCCTGATCAAATGAACCGAACATCCCGTGCCTCATTAGCACTCCGACACCGCAGAATGTAACCTCATCGCAATACAACCAAGCAACTTCCTGCTCTATGCACCGAGCATTCCTTACCAACAATAACTCAAGACATTCTGTGAATTCTCACACACCTATGAAGCATACTATAACCTTTGCCAAGAATTTTTACTCGAGCCATCCTCGGTCTCAATCACCGTAGGCCATAACTGATTCACCAGTATGCCTCAAACTGGAACCAACAAAGCACATAACCGTGCAATCAATAACTCAATAGCAGACTCCCTCTCTTGGCTCGAAGTCATAGGCCAAAACACACAGTAACTCGTAATGCATATACTCTATTGCTGCCATAATACCATAGCAAGATTAAACTCAATCCTTCATCAGCTCGTGAAACACAAACCATCTAGTACTTTAAATCTTCTACAAATCTCGCATTCACTCTCGCAACAGTTAAACCCACTCTCTTAAGCGACCCAAACTTAAATTTCAACACATATATTTCACTTGTAAATGAGATCTTCTAACAGACAACATAAGAATCACACAACTTCAGAACACTCCGCATGAGATAACCCACCTGTTTTGCCTCAAACTAACATTTCTGTATACCTTCCACCGTCATAAAAATTACGCAGTCGCTTGATCTCCCTGAGTCCGAACTCATACCGCAACATGAAATTTACTTCACTCCCAACTAGGAAACATGAAAAGGTTCTTCACACACCCATAACTCGGGGCTATACCTCGAATCAAGATGGAAATCAAGCACCTAATAGTTCTTCAATCCTCCAGCAGACCCTTCTCGTCGCTTCTAAATCATATGAATACATCTCGCAGTCACATCACACTCATCACGTAACTATCCAGCCATCACTTCTACTAATAGGGGCACTACCGAATATATAAGTTCAAAAACACAGCTCGCATAATCAGCACCTCGGTGCTCAAGCTATAGGTAAGAATCCGGCCTCAAGTCCTCCAGACTGGCCCAACTTCAAATACACAGAGATCACATCTCGCCCCTCGATCAGGGAATCACAAGCCATCGATGCACATCTGATACTGAGCGCTCATGCGCGCATACGAACGCGTGGAAGGAATTTCAAGAGTTACTTCAAGCTGAATCAAGGACGCACGATAATAATTCAAGAATGTGAAGTTTTTCCAAAAGGTTCTGCAGCCTCTCGAGGATAAATACAGACGTCTCCGTACCGATCCACGAGACTCTACTAAACCTGCTCATGACTCGTGAGACCTATGTAACCTAGGCTCTGATACCAACTTATCACGACCCTAAACCCAAACCCGGTCATGATGGCGCCTCTCGTGAAGACAAGGCCAGCCGACACACTTCCAATTCACATTAAGCAGTTGAAATAATAAATACCAAGTCTTTAATAGAAATAAGATCCCAAAATAACAGTATAAGTGGTGGAATTAAAAACCAACACAGCCCGACATCGGGGTGTCACCAGTCATGAGCATCTAAAATAATACTAGAAGTCTGAAGTCTAATCCACTACTACATAACTGAATCAAAAGAACTAAGATAGAGGGAGAATGCACTGGGCTGCGAATCGTCAAGCAGCTACCTAGTAAATCTCCGAAGACCTGCTAGAACTATCAACCCTCAGGAGCAGGACCTGTAGCGCTGGGATCCGCACACAGGGGTGCAGGGAGTAAAGTGAGTACTCCAACTGAGTGAGTAATAAAAATAAATGAAGACTGAGCGATATAAAATCACGTAAGACACAACATTAAGCTAAAAGAGGCATAACAAAAATCCATAAGTATAATTAAGCAGTGAAATCTCATAAACATCCCTTAAACAGTTAAATAATATACAGGAAAAACAACTAAAAAGAGTAAATACTTAATAACTGCCCCTCGGGCACAGTAACAACAGAATCAGCCCCTCGGGCTAAGTCACAGAACAATATCAGCCCCTCGGGCTATGCTCATATCACAATGGGTACCCGCACTCACTAGGGGTGTACAGATTCCGGGAGGGCCCCCTTACGGCCCAAGTGCAATATCAAGCCATCTCGTGGCATCATAAATAGGCTCTCGGCCTCATATCAATCTCAAACCACCTTGTGGCGTACAATCTCAGGCCCTCGGCCTCATTAGCATAATCACAAGCCACCTCGTGGCGTACAATCTCAGGCCCTCGGCCTCATTATCATAATCAGTATATCACTGCTGCGGCGTGCAACCCGACCCAAAAGTATCCTCACAATACAGGCCCTCGGCCTTACTCAGTCAGAATCTCATAAGCCCCTCGGGCAACAGTAAAATATGAAGCTCAGCTCAAAAATATCTTTGAAAATATCAATTAATGTTTTTAAAACAAAAATAACATAGCTGAGTTCTTAAAATAGTAAAAATATAGCATGACTGAGCACCAGTATAAAATCAAACAGTGAGGAAAATATCATTTACAATCCCCTAAGGGTTCAAACAGTTGGCACGAAGCCCACATATGGCATTTAGCCTAAAATATAATAATATCAAACAATTAGCTATCAAATACGCAGTAAAACAGTCATTCGGGATGGACTAAGTCACAATCCCAAACGGTGCACGACCCCACGCCCGTCATCTAGCATGTGTGTCACCTCAACATAGCCGAACGCTGTGAAATTCTAGGGTTTCATACCCTCAGGACAGCATTTAAAATCATTACTCACCTCGAACTAGCCCGAAAAGCTACTCTGCAATACGCTCGCCTCTCAACCCAACTTCCGAGTGCTCCAAATCTACCAAGTTCAGATTTTTTATCATCAAATTATGCTAAACAAATGAATTACAATTGAAAAATATCGATTTTAAGCACAAAACCCGAAATCAGTCAAAACCCAACCCCCGGGCCCGCATCCCGGAACTGGACAAACTTTATATCAAAATGTTCTTCATCATCTCACGAGTCCGTACATATAAAGAACTCGAAAATCGGAGTTTGTTTGACCCCTCAAATCATCCCTAGAAGGTCTCATAATCTCAAGCCCTAACTCCACCTT